>NC_067486.1:21535384-21735384 GCF_947179515.1 Apodemus sylvaticus | reverse complement strand
TTGATTTTTAGTCAGATGCAATATTTACATCCCATTTTCTATCTATTCATCCCCAGCGAGCTTGGTTCTTACTGGTAATCAGTGTCCTCGTAGTCAAGTGGTTGGCAAGCTTTCCTTAGAGCTGGACAGCTCCTTGTACTCCTCTTTCAAATAATAGACCATTGATTCTCCAAGGCGTGTCAAGAAACTATTACAGATTTCAAGATTAAAGCAATAGTGGGGACAATAAATGTAAGATTATTTTAGTGATTTATTCTCAAATTTGTGATAATCTGATATTCTTCTGACAAATAAGAGGTCCTAGTTGGCTTAATGTTAAATCATCCTACAGTAGAGGGCCAGGCGCCCCTGTGATATTTAACACTCTGGGGTACCCTGTCTCCCAAAGGATGCTATCACCTCTTAGATTTCTAATTCTTGTAAGGCTGTGCAGTTGGCTGGCTCTATCCTTTCTTGCTAGCCTTCCTCTCATTTGGCAGCCTTCCCTCTGTGTGTATAGCTATGGTGATTTGGACTCCTTCCCTTTTCCCTCTCCCTCTGAACAACTTGTTATCTTCCTAATTAAAGCACCTCTTTCATTAGCTTATGATGAACTGTGCATGGTACTGTGGGACACTTTGTATTAACAGGCCTATTAATGGCAATCTCATTAGCATAAACAAGACTCTGGGAGCACCGATCTTTCTCTCTCAGCTTCTATGACTCACTCTAGCTCCTTAGTCCTCCTGTTTTTCTATTTCTTTAGAAAATACATTAGTGTTGTTATTGTTCATAGAAACCACAGCTTTCCTATAGTTATAGTCTCTTTCCACTAGGGGAATGAAGCATGGGGAAAGTGACACCATTAATCTGTAAATATTTGTTTATACTTGGTTTCATGTAGATAGAATGTATTACACTAATCAAACCAGGGGGAAAAAAACCTTCTTTTAAGGTTTTGTAGTTTTTAGTGCCACGGACAAAGAGAAAATCAAAGTTAAATGCAAAGTAAATGCTTCAATATAGCTTATAGTTAATGTGCTATGTGTTCATTAAAAATATTTATTGAACATATATGCACTTAGCCCTTAAGATAAGACACTGGACAAAACTGATAAACTTTTATTCTAGAGGACTTCTACATGGGTATATTATTAATTAAGAATAGTTTGTAGAGTTCATTAATATAATTTTAACATCAACATAATGAAAACACTTATTTTGCAAAATAGCACTGGTTTACAAAGGTTCTTCGTGAACAGAAGCAATCCTATTTGAAATATAAGAGAGTTACTACATTGCAGTGTACACTAGCCAGCTCCTTATTGGTGGAAAATTATAATTCAACAATATTGTGCATAATACTTTTGAAATTTATTCTCTTTTTAATTCTTGCAATGCAATTCTTAGTATTTAGGACAGCAAATCATATTAAGAAACACTTGAATTTGAGGACGGCATAATCATCATTTTTACTCCAAATTTTTACGCTTTTCAAGGGTTAGTTCTTGAGCAAGTATATATTAAGAAAGAGTTGCTTACAAGCAAAACACAACCACAAATTACAACCTACTGGCTACATTCATATGTGAGGTTATTTTATTATGCCTATTAGATAACCACTATTTCATATATTACCAACAGGAACACAGGAACATTATGCAAATGAGAATGTTATTTCTGATCAGATATGTATCTGAGGCAGCCAAGATTTTATATCAGGGATTGTGTTCTTCTGGCCACCTAGGGAAATATGGAGCCAGAAAAATCTGGCCAAGGCTGGAAGAAGTCTAATGCACTAATATTTATTTATGAAAGCATCGTATATTCTGTTCTTCCAGGAATTATTGAAGTAACAATTTTACTGCAGCGTGCATACACCAGCAAATGTAGAAACAGTGATGTTTTGCGGTATGGGATAGCCATAATCCACAATTGATAAAGGATTAAGGCATTTTCTGTAATTCAAAAAGAAATTAAGCAGTATTACTATAGTCCTTTTCATTCTTTAGTCAAGCTAGATTTTTACACACCAGTATCTTGTTACATAAGCAAAAATGTTACTAGGTTAAAAGAACATTTTTGGCGATTAAAATGGACTCTCGCTAGACCCAGATTAATGGTTTTCAGACACACTCAAAACAGTAGCACTAAGGTGCTTTAATAACACTATTTATCTTCCAAAGGAGATTATTCATGTGAATATCTGAAGTGAGTTCATTGTTGTCTGCAAAAGAAGGCCTGCATTTTCTGGTAGAGCTATATAATCAAATGACCCATCAAATTAATTAATGGGATTTTTAATCTAGTGCAGCTTGCATGCTAATTAACTTGTCAAGTATATGTGCAAAGTCTCAACACAAGTTATTTTTAAAAGTCTCTGCAAGCATGTATGTAGAAACACAAATGCACAGAAGAGCTCTGAAACAATTCACAAAAGCTTTAGGAGAAAAAATGCCTGGCTTTGTGGAGGGAAAGAAACAAACGGGATGGAGGGACACGGAAGAAAGAGACTTTTTATTACTTATTTTTTGTGTTTTGAGTGCTGTACACTCCTTTTTTTGACTCTTTAAAAATTCAATTAAATCTTTGCACAAGATATGTTTTTAAAAAGTAAGAAAGAGGCAAGGGAGGAAAAAGAAAGGGAGAACGTAGCTGAAAGGAAGGAGGAAAAATAAAAAACAAAAAATCCTGCTTTATTTTTATTGCTTAGTACAAAACACCTGTCTCCTTTCCCATCTTTTGCCCACAAAATCTGGCCTGTATCTAGAGAGCTAATGCTCTTTAGCTCCACCCCGGCTGATGTCCACAGTCTTCTCTCTTCTTTCTCAACCTAAGCTGCCCCCAGATGACCCATCTCAAGAGTCTCCCCCAACATCTCCTGCTTCCATGAAACAAAGCTCTCTGCCTTCCTCTCCCAGCCCACGTCCATTTCTTCCTACCTTCCACTGGAAACTCTTGCTGCATTCAACCACTTGATTTTCCCCTACAGTGGGTACCTTCTGATCTTCATTATGTTGTTAATGCCACCCAAAAAATACACTTGCCTCATATCTTCTGACTAGCTGAAGATTATCAACATTGCCCTTTCTGTTTCCCAAATGTTAAGATACTTTTCCCTAGAGAAATGATCTCTTGAGAGATTAATTATCAATGTCCTTATTATATCTAGGACAGTGGTATATGCTCAAAAGCAGAGAGAGTAGTTAGTGATCTCTTTGTGTCAACATATTTCTGATTATATTTAATTTCCCCCCTGCCAATCACATGTGAACATAGGAAACTTCAATTATTCAAATATTTCATCTACAAAGTCTTTCTGTGTCTCTAACATATATGGAACTTCTAATCATATTGATCACGACAATGGTTGTTATTAGCTCTATAGTAATATAATTCATTTTAACATTTTAGTAATGTGGGGGTGGGGGAGGTGAGTGTGTGTGTGTATGTGTGAAACCATCTGGATACACTTAAGCAACTGGGACATCATTCTATTTACATTTTTCTTGACCGCAATAGGTCTGAGTTTGGAGAAAACTATCAGTTTGCCTTCTTACAGATATCTAAGCACTGTCAAGCTTAACAACATTAAAAAAAAAAAAAAAACTTTCAGAAAGTTGGCTTGAGCATCCTGGCTATGCTATTCCAGTCATTACACTGCTGACCCAAACCATCCTCTCTCTGAAGCATTTAACTCTGATGTTTTGCTTTCCAAAAGATAATGTGATCCTTGGTACTTGATTTCCCATAGATAGCTCTACAGGCTCTGTAGTATAAAATGGTGCCAAACTTAATATGCTGAATGTTATCACAACAATAATTATCTTTTTTTTTTACAAATGTGTACATTGTTTTACATGGCTCAGAACACTTTGTTGGGATCAATACTCATTCAAGGAAAGCACTTTAAAACGAAGAAAGTCTTAGTAAATAAATATAATTATGTATAACTGGCTTTTTGGAATGTGCTATGAACTGCAGTTTCTCTCTTGGAGTGATATATAGTAGGGTGTTTGTCATGGATACCTGTGATTGTCCCAGGAATATTAACCAGTCATCAAATAAGTGCAAATTCTCTGGAAGCTGAAATGATAATTGTCCTTAAAGTTGAGGTACACTCATAGATTATATAGTAAAGGATTATATAGTAAAGTATATATATATATATATATATATATATATATATATATATATATATACACTCAGAAAGACTAAGTACATATGAGCAGAAAACAAATGCAGTAATCTATCAATTATGATGCAGCTTCACAATGACTTAAACATCTTGGTTATGCATGTTTTTTTCAGAGAAGCTTTTAAGAATGTGTTAACGCTGACAATTAACCTCTGAAGGAGATAAATAGAAATGCAGGCTTCTGCTCCAATGAGTTAATCATTTCTAAGGAAAATACAATTGAGTTGTCTTATTTGGTTTCAGGGCTTCTGTCTTAATGAGAGTGTACAGATATCAGTCGCCAGCAGGGAAAGCTAAACATTTTCATTCTTTACTAACAGATTTTCATACTCACATAAACACACATGGAGCCTTGCTTGGGTAGAGGAGTTGGCAGTAAACAATTTGAACTTCTTAAACTCACAGACAAATGAAATGTTGAACTATGACCGTTGCTATGATTTCAGCTGCTTGCAAAGCTGCCTCAAACTCGCTCTCTGAAAGATTTAGTCTACTGAGGGCTAAGGCATAAAGGCTTGTGTGTCTTAATATAATAGGAAAGACAAAGCGTAAAGAATGATCGCTAGGTTAGGGGAAAACATTCGTCACCATGGACTTTTCTCTGTTGGTTATGATTTTGTGGGATTTTTTTTCCCAATGATCTTTCAACTTGATTTGCTTTCAAGCAAAGCAGCCAAGAGTTGGCCTAAGCCCATGATGCCCTAGCATTTTCTGACCTTTAAATAAATTACAAAATAGGTAACTTTTACAGGATGCTAGAAATACATAACTTTATCAAGACTGTGCCATATGAGTGTTTACATGGGCAAAATTCCATCAATAACATGACCACACTATATCTTAACTATATTAAAGAGTCAAGTAGAATAGGAGACATATTTGTAAGCTGGGTAACAATGTTGAAGTTAAGAAGCATCTTCATAAAGCTTATTCCTAAGATAACGTATCAGGTGTCAGTGTGGCTTGCACATCTGTGACTATTGGCTCATTCTTCCAACTTTCTTGAGCATAAAACTGTTTCTTTTTATCTAATATGTTTGTATAACTATAGTTATAGTTACAGTTATATAAATGACCTTTTATCATAATTATCGATAATATAAAATTTCATTTATTTTTGTTGTTTCAAAATAAGAAGACTTACAGCCAATAATAATCAGATAACCAAAGAACTTTAGCCAGGGCAGTAGCCTATTTTAATGACTGTAACATAAAATGCAAAACAATCTTTCATTCTCGTAGTCAGTGTCTCTGACAATTTAAAAATAGATAGTACATAAAGTCATGATATTGACTATGCAATGACTATACCAATTATGCAAAAAAGCTTTGCTGTTTGATCAGTAGATGTAAGCACACTACTTGGTTTATTCCTTGGAATTTAGACATTTCAACTCTTGCCTCAATAGATGATAAGGTTGATCATAATTTAACATGTACTTGATTCTCCTATGTAAATTGTATTGATTTAGTACTTGATTACTCTGAATTAACCTAAAGAAAATACTTGGAGAGCAAGGTTTCTCACAAGGATAGGATATCCACAGCTTTTGGTTGTGTCATAGGACAGAGAGAGCTGATGGGCTTTTATTGACTTCTCTGTAGCCTCGTGAAACCGAGGATATCAGAAGCGCAAATTAATTCTCTAAAGAGAATATAGTGTCCAAAGTAGATAGTTTCCTGAGTGTTATTGGCAAAATACATATAAATAACTTGATGTTATGGAAAGTTTTCAGAGAAATTACAAATTGACTATGACTAACATAGATTATCCTGTCAACGTATGTTGTAGCTTCACATAAAATGTGGGAAAGCCATACGCACATATTATTTGAACTATTGTTTGCAGATCCAACAAGACTCAGGTATTCAGACAAATCAGTTCTGACCATGATTAGCAGTATTGTAACAGTGAAATAAAAAAGAAGAAATGTACTGAATTATATCTACTTTTGCACAGAAACACTTACATAATATTAATAATACAATTGGATGCCCAAAGAAAAGGACTGCCAATACAATAAAGAGTATTCTCAGATTCATATTAATCTAAATGGCTTCTAACCTCCACATATAGACATCAAAATCCTCATTCCAAGCTAATATATATCTGAAATTACCTATAGATTCTATATTGATATTTCATTAGGGATCTGTCAGAGGTTGAAATTTGTGCCTAGAAGTTATTTGGGCTTTTCAATAATTCTAGATTCTAGTATAGGTTAGAATAAAACTAGAATATTTTAAATAGCTTTCTCATAGTATCAATTTGGTGCTTGTTGGTGTGATTTAAAATTTTAATTACATAAATATAATTGGCTGTAAGTCTTCTTATTTTGAAACAACAAAAATAAATGAAATTTTATATTATTGATATATTATGATAAAAGGTCATTTATATAACTGTAACTATAACTGTAGTTATACAAACATATTAGATAAAAAGAACCAGTTTTATGCTCAAGAAAGTTGGAAGAATGAGCCAATAGTCACAGATGTGCAAGCCACACTGACACCTAATCATCTCACCTCCTTCATCCTCTGGGATTTTCTAGACGAATGATTGCATTCCCATAATATGACAAACTTGCTGTATGTTCTTAAACCTGTGTATGTGCACACGAACATGTGAATACAGTACAACTATAATACAACTATACCTCATGGCCCTATCCAAGATTCTGTTCTGAGTCTGACTGAATTTTTATAGAAACATCCATATAAGTCAAAATGTATGAATGAAAATAAAATTATATGGCAGTGCCACACTGAATGAAATATGACTTGTACATTGGCACATGGACTAACCTCCTTGGGTATCTTTCATGCTATGTTATGATTATTTTTTTGTTCTTTATTTTGCATATGCTAACATGATATTTAGCAAAGAATAGGCAATTGTTTATATTTTAGAGCAGTAGATTAATAAAAACTAGAATATACCTTTAGAAATATTATTTTTCTCTAAGGCAGGAAAAATTGCTTTGGCATAAATTCAAACACCACATTTCCTCTGCTTTTGCCTTAAAGTTGAACTGACAGCCATGAGTTAAGGAAATAATTACTGGAAAAGATGCAGAGGGAAATAAACCCAGAGAGAGGAGACATATAATACCTAGGAATTACAACTCTGTGTGGTCAGCACTTTTATTTGCAGAGCTAGTCTGACTATGTATTATCTATATGGAAATGCATATGGTAGCAGGTGCATGTAAAATATTTATAAATTACTTGCCAAGCACAAGGACATATTTATATTAGATGTTTATTGTTTCCACTACTGTCTGATTAAGGCACTTTAGAGAAATTAGAAACACAAACTAGTTCTAACAGTGTAATAATAAATCTAATCTCATAAAATAATCCTGTTCTGAAATATAATTTTAGGATGACTGTCTATACTAAATAATGGATGGAAGCAACTAGTAAAATACTGTTTGTAAGCTTTCAGGTTAAGATGGTAAATGATACTTAATTTGCTTTCTACAGAACTTAACAAAATGAATAAAGAAAAAAATATACAAAAATCCCAGTCTACAATGATTGCAAATAGGAGAGTAAATAATTGAAATTTAATAAACAAATACCTGTGGGAGAAGAAAGAAGTACTAACCATTTGTTTGACTCCAGACTGTCACTTGTTATGATTTGGATCTGAGATACCTGGTGTGATGGTTCTTATATGATTAGCCCAGGAAGTGACCCTATTAGGAGGTGTGGCCATGTTGGTATAGGTGTGTCACTGTGGGTGTGGGCTTAAGATCCTCACCCTAGTTACCTGGAAGACAGTATTCTACAAGCAGTCTTCAGATGAAGATGTAGAACTTTCAGCTCCTCCTGCATCTTATCTGCCTGGATGCTGCCATGTTTCTGCCTTGATGACAATGGACTGAACCTCTGAACCTGTAAGCCAGCCCCAATTAAATGTTGTATTGTATAAAACTTTCATTGATCATGGTGTCTGTTCACAGCACTAAAACCCTAAGACACCCGGTAAAAAATTAGGAGCTGAAGGAGTTTGCAGCACCATAGGAGGAATAGTACATTCAGTACTCCCAGAGCTCCCAGGGACAAAAATATCAACCAGAAAGCACATGGTGTTAGTCATGGCTCCAGACACATAAGCAGCAGAGGATGGCCTTGTTGGACATCAAAGGGAGGAGAGGCCCCTGGTCCTGGAAAGGCTGGATGCAGTAGTGTAGGGGAATGCTGGGACAGGGAGGCAGGAAGGGGTTGATTGGGGAACAGGGGTAGGGAAGATGGCTTATGGGACTTTCTGTGGGGGCTGGGGGGGACCAGGAAAGGGGAAATCATTTGAAATGTAAATAAAGAATATATCCAATAAAAAAAGTTATAGATATAATGTCTGTAGTGCTACTGATATGGGATGAGTGTTTTAGAAAGCAACGTCTTGCATAAGGAAGTCAGGTCATGAGGAATGTGTGCTCTTGAAAGGTGAAAACCATCACGACCAAAAGCAATTTGGGAGAAAAGGTTCATTTGACTTACATATCTTGAGTCACAATTCTTTGAGGAAAGTTAAAGCAGGTTCTCAAACCAGACAGGAGCCTGAGGTAGGAGCTCATGCAGAAGCCATGGACGTGTGCTGCTTACTGCCTTGCCTCACATGACTTACTCAGTCTGCTTTCTATAGAAATCAAGTACACCAATCAGAGGCCATACCGAACAAAGTGGACGGGGCCTTCTGGCATCAATCACTAATTTAGTCTTGCCGCCCATCCAGTCTTATGGGGGCCTTGTCTAAATTGAGGTTCCTTTCTCTCAGATAATGGTAGCTAGTATCTAGTTGGCTTAAAACTAGCCAACGCAAAGAGAATAGTTTGACGTTGGCTCTGGTTCTCTCTTTTTTTCCTAGACATTATAAGGTGAATTGCCTTACAACGGACACTCTCCTCTTGAGTGTACTGCTTTACAAAGGCCGGGAGTCAACAGAGATGAGGAAACTGAAACCTCAGAAAACCTGGGCTAAAATACATCATTTCCCTTTATAAGTTGATTGCTGTAGGCATTTTCTGAAAATAAGAGGAGACCACCAGCACAGTCCCCATCCTCAGAAAGAGTCTACAGGTCATTACAAATGATGGCATCAATTCAACTGTTAGCCTTTTCACCAGACTGAACATAGGTAGGAGATACTCCTGGAGAGAGGTGGGTGAGGTCAAAGGAAATGAAGGATGGAGCACCTTTGTTAGACTAAATATCCCAGCGCTCCACAGTGGGTAAAAATGAACAAACAAAGCAACAACAAAGATACCGTTCTTTTCCATCCAGGGGAGAGATGCCCAGGATCTAGCAAAGATGGAAGAGGAGGAAACAGTAGTCTATAAACCTTTCAGTCATGTTCCCTGAGCTCCTACACTGCATACTCATCTCTTTTCTGTGTCATCTGCTAGAAATTCTTCAATCTCCAGAAAGCTAACTAAGAAGCATTCACTTTTGCACTTTAACTTGAAAGTCAAAATCTTGTATTTCAGAAAATGCAGCACAGCATCGCACGTGGTATATTGAAAAAAGGAAAAACAGAAAAAGAAAAAAAGTATGCATTCAGCAAGATGAACAGAAAGATTGTATCCATACTATACTATATCGATGACTGTCGCTTGAAATTCAAACCCTACTGTGCCATTTCACATTATCATGATCCTTCTTACCCGGAAACCTCAGTCTCCATGGCCACAGAACGCGGAGTAGTCACTCTGACTCTCAGCTTTCTCTAACTTATCAGCCCCTCCAGTTACAACTTTCCTTCTTTCCAAGATAGAACAAGAATTCCAGTCATGTCTTACCAACAACTATTATTTTCCTTCTGGCTTCTGTGATTCCACTCTCTCCACATTGCAGCCTAATGTCTTCCATACTGGACCATTTTCCTAGTATCTTACCTGAAAGATACTGAAAGGTGATCTTTATGTAAGTTTTGAGCCACAGATGTCAGTTGTCCCCAGTGTATTTTAATTTTCCTTTACTAGCATATCACATTATCACCAATGTTTTTTCTTTGCTTGTTTGTTTGTGGTTTTTTGGTTTTTGGTTTTTGTTTTGTTTTGTTTTGTTTTTTGTTTGTTTGTTTGAGTTCTAGGGATCAGAAGTCAAACATCAGGTGTTGAAACAACTCCTTTGCCTCTTTTGGCTTCCGATGCCCACAGCATCCTCCAAATTGTTGCTATTTGCTTCCTCTTTTGCAGCACACTGGTCTCTGATCCCACTACATCACTGTCTCCTCCGACAACGCCCCTCTCGCCCTTTGCTTTACCTGACTCACTGCATTGATCAAGCCTACCCAATCTGGGATAATTTTATTTGTATCTTTATCTTAAACTTCTTTATTCTGACCCATGGATAAAGTCACATGTGCTAAATCTTAAGACCATAGTCACGGGTTCAAGGTACTAGGATGTAGATCTAATCTCCTGTGTAGAGAGATGGATTCTATACTGTACTTCTCAGGGTTCTAATTCCCACGTCTTTAATGATACTGTGCTGACGGATTTCGAGTCTACTTCTGAAATGGAGATTGTTTTGCTAACCCTAGAGCTACTTATCTTCTTCCTGAATTTAGTATCTCAAAAAGTATTCAGACGACCAACAATACATTGTTTAGCATTTTTGTCTAAATAAAATTATCTTTTTTTTTCTAATATGTTGAAGTTTTTCTCAACTAGCATTAGTTTCACCACAATACAGCCCCCATTTAATGAGGCTGCATTCCCCAATTTTGGCTGTTTACTCAGTCTCCGCTCTCTGATGTTCTCTCACTGGGTTAATGCTATGCTTTCGTAGCACTATAAGCCATTCCATCTGTAGTTCTTAACACGTTATAATTTTACACAAAATTATAATTTTATATAAGTTCATTGGTATGCCTGTTTTATTCATGTTTCCTCCCCTACAGTGTAAATCTGCATAAATAAGTTCTGTGTGCTCCTATGATTTCATTAACACTACGCAGATCCTAAGCATAGACAGCATTCAAAAGTATTTGCTAAATATGTGAAATAATTTTCTGCCAAGAGTTGCACTAAGCTTCAAATAAATAAGAAATCCATTTTCTGCCTCCCATTATTTGATGAACCTTTTTTTTTCAAAACATTTGGCTGCTTGTTTTCATTACCAGTAAAGTTATTGAATCTAATTTTATAATATTTTAGTAATATTCAAGATGACTTAAGATACCTTAAGCAAATTTGTAATATTTAATATATTAGTATGTAAACAAAACTGCTTGATTTTCCTCCTAAAAGGAACATGGAAGAAACAGCTTCCCACAGAGCAGGCCAATCTCAGATCCTAAATTACCTTCCATGGTCTGAAGGTAAAGATCACCACAAGCAGTCACTCTATAAAATCTTACACTCAGTGTATGGAATTTGTAATCTCAATATTTTCAAATTGATAGGCCCTGTGGGGGTGACTAACTGAAGTGGTCACTTATGACAATTTTTTTCTCCCTTGCTTTTAAAGATCACGTGTCTTCACAATAGGAAACTAGGAAAAGAAAAGTGGTCTTCATTAGTACCCTGCTTTATGGGGACACCATAGTTTTGACATAGGATGGTCTTATTTGATTGTGTCACACCAGAATTAATAGCAAAAAAAAAAAAAGGATACTGCCTTGTCTTGATTTATTGGAATAAATATATTTAAAATAATACACTGGAGAGCTTTTACACAATACATTTTACTTCCCACAGTTCTCCCAGAGAACTGTGGAAATCCCTAGATAAAGGTGCCAGGAGTGTCAGTATCTGATGAGATGTCCATTTCTAAGTTCATCTACACTACCTTCTAGTAATTCCTTACATGGGATGGACTCCTTTACGCTGGCTTTCTGGGTCACTTATCCTACTACTGGGGCCTGTGTCTTCATTATGTGCATGGCACATTTATGTGCCATCTCCTAACAAACTGAAGGGCAAGATTCCAGTAGGTGAGCTTGGAAAGAACACCAGTAGGCAGGCTACAGTGTGCTCAATACGCAAACCACAGTGTGCTCTCTTGCCTTTATAGCTTCAGCACGATTTGACTGCTTAAGAATATCAAAATATGTAACATAGCCATGCAAGAATTGTTGCTATGAGAATTTTGATTCCCTACCTCCTTTCAGCTTTGCCACTACATACATAAACAAATGGTCACGACATTATTGTCCTTTTTATCTTCAAGGGAAACAATGAGATTTTACTCTCTGATCCTTGGGCACTTCTCACCAATAAGTCTGTCTTATTTTGGTGGGAAAAACCCCAAGCACAAGATGACATTTGTGATTATATTGCTGTTTGGTTGATTTGTTTGTTTGTTTGTTTGTTTTTTGTTTGTTTTTGAGGTTCATCTCCAGGTTGACCTAGAACCTGCCTCCATTTCTGGGGTAGTGGAAGTATAGGCCTGCACCACCACACCACAGACACCTTCTGCTTTCAATATCTAACCTAGACTGAGATCTTTTGAAGAGGCTTAACTAACGACAGAATTATCACATTTTTTTTTCTGGCCATACAAATTGGGATTAATAAATGATGCCTTTACTTGATTAAATCTCACAACCAATTAATGGCAAACAGTTACTCTGATATTACTCAGATCCCGCTATTTGAAAGAAACTTCTACATGCACACTCCAATATACATGAAGACGCTTTCTCTACGACTAGAGAGACACCTGTTAATGGATTTCTAAAAATGAGATTCAGTTAATTATCACTTCCCTGATTATGTATTTCAGAATTTTATCAGGCTGGTGCTTCGTCGTCGTCGTCGTCATTTCTAATTTGGAAGTGGAGGAGGGTGGGGAGAGCCTGAGATCACTGTTGCCTTCAGAGCAGCTCGAAGCTGCTTCTAAGCACGTGAAAGGAACTGGCGGCTATCGCTGCTCCTTTAAGGGGGCAGGGTGAAGCATGTATTTAAATTATCTAAGCAACCATCATCTCTGGTTTATTTTTTTCAATTCTATTTCAGTTCTTCCCTGACCCCTTGCCGTCACCTCATTGTTTTACAAGTATTGATGAATGTGATAATGAGTAATTCCATCTATTCAGGGAGAATGTGTAAGGTCTGTAGCTTCAGCGTTTTTCACGAAGAAAATGTGTCTCTAGCAGAGTCAGGCATCTTGACTTATTCAGACTGGCTCTCATTCTGTGAACCAATGGATTTTCCTTAAGTTTCACAGCGTCTCCTTTCTACCCACCTTCCCTTCTAGTCCTCTAATTAGCATAGGCAGTGCCATGGTGGGTTAAGTCCAAAGACAGGCTTCCTCTCTTATTTTTGCCCATGCAAAATATGTGATGCCCAAATCAAATGCAAACGATGTGGGGCTTTATGATGCTTTAATCTCAGAGTCTTTGGATATGGAGTTTTGAGTACTTGATTTTAAAGTGAATGCTTACATCCATAACAAACGATCAGTGAGAAACCAGGAAAGCAAGGTGCTTGTGTCCCTGGATTGTGTCTTGGATTCTAAGTGAGACTATGTCATGACTGTCCACCATCTCAAAAGTGAGAGTGTGTGCTTGTTACTTCTCAGTAACATCCTGGATTTCAAAGTTTTATCCTTAAATCATCAACAGATGGTACCTGGACTCTGTGAAGTTCAAACCCTGGGACAAATGGCTTAGGTGCCTATAAAACATATCGAAGTGGATCTGTCTTCCAGGTTCTCCCAGCATCCCTCAGTGCCCACCTGATACAGGACGTGGCTTGCTTATGGTCCTCTACCAGAAATTCTCCCTCTCAAAGGTTGCCTTGCACTTACCCCAAAGGCTTTTCTCTACAAAATCTAGCCATTGGGTTTCCTGCCACTTTTTATCTTTTGCCCTCTTGGGTGCTGTTTCTGCTTTCCTCCTCTCCCGTCTCCCTGTCTGTCTCTCCTGAAGTGGCTCAGGATCATGTCCAGACTGAATTGTCCACGATGTCCCTGCCTCTGATGAGTCTCCCCCTTCCATCTATAATAAATTTTCTCCTCCACCATACCTAAGAGCAGTCATGTCCTTCCTTATAAATTTTCCTTATTCCCACTTAAACTCTAAGTAGAATGTTGTTACCTGTGTAATCAATGTCAGAAAAGTAACTACGATAAGAACATGTTCATTGTAAAAACACACAAATATAGTTTTATCAGCACTTTGCTTGGGAAAAAAATCTGATAGTTTAACCCTTGTTCATATATACAAAATAAACACTAATACTTTCAGGATGTAATTTAAGTAGCCACAAAGATATTGACTATTATAGCATAGAAATACAAAGTTTTTAAAACGATAATATATGCATATATGATTATAAATTCTACTGTTATTAATATACTTCACTTTTTGATTTTCAGCTTTATATAAATCACTAAAGTTGACATTCAAACAAATGTAAAAGTAACTCCTATTTATTCTTTTGTGAGTATGTTTTTTTGGATATTCTATTTATTTACATTTCAGATGTTATCACCTTTCCCCTCCATAAACCTCCTCTCCCATCCCCACTCCCCCTGCTTCTATGAGGGTGCTCACTCAACACCATTCACCCATTCCTACCTCACCACCCTGGCATTCCCCTACACTGGGGCATCACACCTTCAGAGGACCAAAAGTCTCTCCCTCCTATTGATGCCTGACAAGGCCATCCTCTTCTGCATATGCAGCTGGAACCATGGGTCCCTCCTTGTGTACTCTTTGGTTGGAGGTTTAGTCCCTGGGAGATCTGGGGGATCTGGTTGGTTGATGCTGTTCTTCCTTTGGGGTTGCAGTCCCTACAGCTTCTTCAGTCCTTTCTCTAACTTCTCCATTAGGGTCCCTGTGCTCAGTCCAATGGTTGGACACTAGCATCTACCTCAGTATTTGTCAGGCTCTGGCAGAGCACCTCAGGAGACAGCTATATTAGGCTCTTGTCAGCAAGCACATCAGCAATAGTGTCTGGGTTTGGTGTCTGAAAATGGGATGAATCCCCAGGTGGGGTAGTCTCTGGATGGCCTTTCCTTTAGTCTCCGCTCCACACTTTGCCCCCGTATTTCTTTAGACAGGAGCAATTCTGGGTTCAAATGCTCATTTCTACAAACTCAGTATGAAGATATCTCTCTTAAGTATTGTCCTCTTCTTCTTTCTCTTCCAGTAACGCTTGCCCCAGAAGCCAAAGGCTTACCTGGCTTTGTCTTTCCCGTGCTTACTTCAGAATTCATCAACTCTTGCATGCTTTGTATTTCAGATTGTTGAGTTCCCCAACAATAAATAAATTACATGCCTCACACTATATTCATCTAGACACATATCACCCCACATTATTTTTAGGGAAAAAAATTAGAAGTAGCAACAACTCAGTCATGGTAGGAATGCTGGCAGGCCATTGTGTGAGAAAGAGATCTAGAATCTTTGAGTCTTTATTTTGCTTCTAGGATTAGCCAATAAAAATAGCTTTCTTCTCATCTGTAAATTAAGGTCTGCACTGAGGTCAAGATCACTGCCTCCAGTCTAGTGACTGCTGTTCAATTAAAGTCCTTGTTTTCTGTAAAAATGAAACCAAATCTATCTACATTTATTTCTTTTCCTTTAATTTTGTTTTTCCTTAAGCTATCAACTATTTCTTGTAAACTTCTATCTAAACTATTTTTAAGCATCATGTTAGTTTTGGGCTCCTGAGAAGTAACTTTCATCTTAAATATTGATAAATTCATTTTTTCTTTGTGTCACTGCTAGATTAGAGGAAAGTCTTCTCCAATTTCAGCCCCTTGTGCTCCCAATGCTTCCCAGAAAATATACATGAATCTCAGTAAGTATTTACTTAAATAAGTCTCTGGCTACTTGAGAAGCTCATTGTTTAGTGATCTCTTTGATTCTCTGTCTGCCTAAAAAATCACACTGCAAATAGGTATTTGGTCAGACATTGTATCTGAAATGGTGAATTCCTTCTTTAATAGACATCCTTTCTTGTGGAGAGAGAAGTTGATGAGTGAGTGTCTGCTTCAGAGTCAAAAGATTTATTTCATCATTGGACAAACACAAAGGGAAGGCGACTGTTGAGTATCTAACCAAAAATTAAAGAACGGTTTTGGAATACAATATAAAAATAAAATTCTTAGTCGTTCAGTGGTGGTGCACGCCTTTAATCCCAGCACTTGAGAGACAGAGGCAGGCAGATTTCTGAGTTCGAGGCTAGCCTGGTTTACAGAGTGAGTTCCAGAACAGTGAAGGCTATACAGAAAAACCCTGTCTCGAAAAACCAAAAAGTAAAAAATAAAAAATAAAATAAAATTCTTAAACTAAAAATATGTTTTCATTGAGTAAATAGAAAAATTAAGTAACATTACTTTAACTACTGGGGGAGTTTGAAAAGCTTTGTTTTTATTTAATGCTGATTGCTTCCAGCCAGTTCATCTTATAAGCTATTCAAAGACTAAGCAAAACTAAATGAGGTATATCTGTACAAGTAGCCACTTGCAGTGACTATATACTTGGAATTAAATAAAAACATTCTATATGTTACAAATAAACCAAAATAAAATATTCTCATCAATTATATAATCTTTGCTTAATTTATTCATTTGTTTATATAATTAACTCACTTTTTTTACTAGACTAGCTTAAGTCTATCTATGCATATGACATTTTATTATGAAAACCAGTTAGCCCAGAATAAATCTATAGGCATTGAGTTCTACATATGTAAACAAGAGCTTACATAAAACATTGGTTTGGTGATTTGTGTATGCTTGACCCAGGGAGTGGAACTCTTAGGAGGTGTGGTCTTATTGGTATAGGTGTGCCCATGTTGGAGGAAGTGCGTCACTGTGGGGGCGGACTTTCAGACATTCTTCCTAGCTGCTCAGGAGCCAGTCTTCTTCTGTCTGCCTTCTTTACAAAATGTAGAACTCTCAGCTCCTCCAGCAACGGGCCCACCTGGATGCTGCCATGCCTCACACCATGATGATAACGGACTGACCTTCAAAACCAATAAGCCAGTTCCAATTAAATATTGTCCTTTATAAGAGATGTATCGGTCATGGTGTCTGTTCACGGCAGTAAAACCCTAAGCATGGCAATTGGCGTACTACAAAATATACAACTTTTTAAATAATAGATTAATAGATGCAAGAGTAGAAGTGAAACTAGAAGTTGCCAAAACTTAATTCTGGTATTTTATATACTCAGAAACGTAATCCAACTTCTATCAAAAGAGATTTATAGAAGATTACTAACGGAAAAAGACACTGAGAGCCAGCCACTTGAAACAAATTTAATTAATCAAAATTTCAATGTGGAAAATTTTCAAGTGGCCTTCTGCCCCCCAGTGCCATAGGAATGATGCATTTCCTAGCTCTGTGACTTTATAGTCAGAGAAAATACAATAGCACTTCATGTTGTGTTTTATAAACTGTAGCATAGCGTTGCAGAAGGGAGTACCTTTGCAGGCCCTGCCAAGGTGTCCCCCTGAACAATCAAGCCATGTGACAGACCTAATATAAAATGAAGTTTATTGGGCAGAAGGGAAGGGGACAGGAGAAAGGGTAGAGGCAGAGAAAGGAGGGGGACAGAGGACAGAGAGAGTCAGAGGAAGAGGACAAGGACAAGAAGTGCGGGGAAGAGAGAGAGAGGGAGGAGGAGGGAGGGGAAGATGCATGAACAGTCGTCCTTCTTATATGTCAGGTCGGCTAGCACCTGTCAGGTAGCTACCTATTGCTACATGCCTAGAGGAATTGCTGACACTTCATGGATTCCACATACATGAAAAGGTACCCTGGTCTTGAGTTTTAAGGCTGGTATATATAGTATTTCTTCCATGAGCTAATGGCACCCTGACTCTTTAAAATATTCACTAGATTTACTTATTTTACCTGACATGGGCATGTTTTGATTAAATGGATATTTGTGCCCCACGTGTTCTTAATTGCTGAGTCATCTCTCCAGTCCCGTGGCACCATCACTTTGTATATTCTACTAACTTAGTATGATGTGATCTTAATCTAGAATCTCAAGTTCCTGGTACAGAAGTTCACATTTTCCTTTCTTCTGCATGCTTTAATCTAGCTTCTAGATATTTTCTGCAGAATAGAGTGACATTTTTCATCTCTTGGGTGTCTGAGTTACATGAGCATCATACAGTGTGTCTAGTGTGGGCACCACAGGGCTCATCGGGATTCTAAACCATTAACAGTCTTCATCACCCAGAATAGCTAAAACCACCCCTGGACACAGCTGGTGCTTCCAATAAAAGACAAGAAAATAGTGTTCTTTCAAAGAGACATCCCAAATGTAAATTGCATATCCCAAGTTGTGTAGTTAGCAAATGAAGAAAGAAAGAGGAGTTAGATAGATGTGCAAGAGGAGTGATATCCAGATTAAGGGAATAGACTGCCAAAATCTATGGCCAAAGTAGTGATGTGCCAGGAAGTAGTACCGTTTAAGGAATTAAAAAAAAAAAATCAGACATCGGAAATCAGGAAAGAAAGTCTCACTGTATATCTAGAGAGTAGTTAAGATCATGATGGATGAGCTTGATGAATTTCTTTATGGAAATACTCTCCAACGGGGTGTGGCCTCAGCAGTAAAATGACTAAAAGAAAACCAAACCTGGCAGAAAAACTAAAAATTAGAAAACCAACGAAACAGTGAACCCAACCTCTGCCCAGGTCTTTATCTTTTTGCTCCACTATGGAAAATACCAAACTGACAAAAGGCACATCAGTGAGAAGGCCTGAGAATAACAGAGACAGAGAAGTCACAGTGTACAATAATAAGTGGGGCTAGGCAAAGTCCATCAATTGAATCCAGGCAACTGACATCACAGTGGGAATGAAAGCCAACCTTTAGAAGAATATGATGAATCTAAGACTGGAATAGCTCAGTGGAGGATCAGTTGTATACCAGGAGCTAGGGTTATATCAAGAGCATGGCAAATTAAAAAAGAACACTAATATGAATGCCCTGCAACATATTATTTATAGTATCTAAATTTAATCCAAAATGTATTTGCATTAAAAGGAGATAAACAGCATGAAATTAGGACCCTATACACAGAGCAATAAAAATATTCCATAGTAAACTTCTGGTAATTTAATGAAACAACTCAATATTAACTCTGATCAACTGAGGTACATGTAAGCTGTATATTATATTTGGAGGAAGTTCTTAAAAACATTCAAAGATACACTTAGCTAAGGGGCTAAGAGAATAACTAAAATGAAATGCTATAACTGCTTAGCAAATAAGAAAGACTAAGGGGAAAAGAAAAACAAACCAAAAAATCAAACATTTTAAAAACGAAAAAATATAACAAATATCAGATAGCAGACCTAATGAAGAGCTTTGTGTTCAGGGCAGAATGAAACTTTACATTAAATGTGAATGTAGCATCAAAAAGCCAAAAGCCAAACCTTGCTAGACATGATAGGATAGTCTTGATTGTCAACTTGACTACATCTGGAATCAACTAAAACCCAAGCAGCTGGACAAACCTGTGGAGGTTTCCCTTGCATCATCAGTGGTGGGAAGACCAAACCTAAATTGGATCATTTGAGATTGGAAGGCATTGGAAGACATATTTCAAGTGCTATGTGAACTTTCAAATGGGGAAGCAACAGATAGTCCTATGTAGCTGCCCGCAGCTATGTCAAACAGGGTTCCCTGGAAGGAAAGCTGGGAATAGAAATGGAGTAGTGAGAGAAACATGGAGCCCAAAACAAGATTTCCTGCTCAAGGCTCAAAGTTTAATGGAGGTCTCAATGTGTATATATATATATATATATATATATATATATATATATATATATATATGGAAGACCCTTCCCCCAAAGGCTGGAAACAGGTCTGCAGAACTGGTTCACTTGCTCTGCAGGTAGCTGGCGTCAGGTGGCTGGTGCCTCAAGAAACTGCAGGTTCTTGAAGAACGATGGGCTTCACCTTGGTCTGAGCGCTCCACCCTGGGTGGAGCAGGATTATGGCTAGCACAGGAATGTCTGCTCAAAGGCTGGGAGAAGAACTTCACCTTGGTCAATGTCAAGTTCCTGCCAGATGGCATAGCATCCCAACACGGCTCTCTACAGTCCTACTATGTTGTGATGCTTAGGAGTCACAACCAAGACAGTTTAGCAAGATATGAGTAAGGATGCAATAGTTGCTCTCATGTCTTAGCCGTAAACAAGCATTATGTAATTGGACTTACGACTTCCCGAAGCTTGAGGAAGATCATGCTTGATAATGGAAAGGAGTCACACATCTCAGAGATAATAATGTCATGGGTCTTAAAAGACAATCTTATGCCATCAGTTATAAATGATCAATTATAATTACCAATATACATCATACTAAGTGAGGTAACCCAGTCTCAAAAGATCAATCACGGTATGCACTCACTAATAAGTGGATATTAGCCTAGAAAATTGGAATACCCAAAACATAATCCACACATCAAATGATGTCCAAGAAGAACAGAGGAGTGGCTCCTGGTTATGGAAAGGCTCAGTGTAGCAGTATAGGGCAATACTAGAACAGGGAAGTGGGAAGGAGTGGATGGGGGAACAGGGGGAGGGAAGAGGGCTTATGGGATTTTCGGGGAGTGGGAAGCCAGAAAAGGGGAAATCATTTGAAATGTAAATAAAAATATATCGAATAAAAAAATTACCAATATATATTTGGTATAGCTACCACTTATAATTTCTAACTATATATATATTTTTTATTCTATATAATTTATTTACATTTCAAATGATTTCCCATTTTCTAGCCCCCCCACTCCCGGAAAGTCCCGTAAGCCCCCTTCTCTTCCCCTGTCCTCCCACCCACCCCTTCCCACTTCCCCGTTATACTGTTTCACTGAGTCTTTCCAGAACCAGGGGCCACTCCTCCTTTCTTCTTGTACCTCATTTGATGTGTGGATTATGTTTTGGGTATTCCAGTTTTCTAGGTTAATATCCACTTATTAGTGAGTGCATACCATGAGTCACCTTTTGAGTCTGGGTTACCTCACTTAGTATGATGTTCTCTAGCTCCATCCATTTGCCTAAGAATTTCATGAATTCATTGTTTCTAATGGCTGAATAGTACTCCACTGTGTAGATATACCACATTTTTTGCATCCACTCTTCTGTTGAGGGATACCTGGGTTCTTTCCAGCATCTGGCAATTATAAATAGGCAATACCCACCAAAATCCCAACTCAATTCTTCACAGAGTTAGAAAGAGCAATTTTTAAATTCATCTGGAACAACAAAAAACCCAGGATAGCTAAAACTATTCTCAGCAACAAAAGAAAATCTGGGGGAATCAGTATCCCTGACCTCAAGCAATACTACAGAGCAATAGTGTTAAAAACTGCATGGTATTGGTACAGTGACAGGCAGGAGGATCAATGGAACAGGATTGAAGATCCAGAAATGAACCCACACACCTATGGCCACTTGATCCTCGACAAAGAGGCTGAAAACATCCAATGGAAAAAAGATAGCCTTTTCAACAAATGGTGCTGGTTCAACTGGAGGTCAGCATGCAGAAGAATGCAAATTGATCCATCCTTGTCTCCTTGTACTAAGCTCAAATCCAAATGGATCAGGGACCTCCACATAAAGCCAGACACTCTGAAGCTACTAGAAAAGAAACTGGGGAAGACCCTTGAGGACATCGGTACAGGGAGAAAGTTTCTGAACAGAACACCAATAGCGTATGCTCTAAGAGCAAGAATTGACAAATAGGACCTCATAAAATTACAAAGTTTCTGTAAGGCAAAGGACACCATCAAGAGGACAAATTGGCAACCAACAAATTGGGAAAAGATCTTCACCAATCCTACATCAGATAGAGGGCTAATATCCAATATATATAAAGAACTCAAGAAGTTAGACTCCAGAAATCCGAACAACCCTATTAAAAAATGGGGTACAGAGTTAAACAAAGAATTCTCACCTGAAGAACTTCGGATGGCGGAGAAGCATCTTAAAAAATGCTCAACGTCATTAGTCATTAGAGAAATGCAAATCAAAACAACCCTAAGATTTCATCTTACACCAGTCAGAATGGCTAAGATTAAAAATTCAGGAGACAGCAGGTGTTGGAGAGGGTGTGGAGAAAGAGGAACACTCCTCCACTGCTGGTGGGGTTGCAAATTGGTACAACCACTCTGGAAATCAGTCTGGCGGTTCCTCCGAAAACTGGGCACCTCACTTCCAGAAGATCCTGCTATACCACTCCTGGGCATATACCCAGAAGACTCGCCACCATGTAATAAGGATACATGCTCTACTATGTTCATAGCAGCCCTATTCTAACTATATTTTAAAAACAGCCTCATATCCACAGAAAGTGTATCTCTTGATCCTCATAAAAGAAACTTCTATTTGCAACATATGTAGACTATTATAGAACTCCACAATTAGTCAAAATCCAGAGAACAACTGGTTATGGGATGCTCAGTGTCAATGGATACAGCTCCAACACAAATACAGAACCTACAGGGCAGGGAACACAATAGAAAAAGAGACAGAAAGATTCAAACAGCAGAGGATCGGGAATGTTTCTGTGATCTTGTGCTTTGCCCACAATACCTTAAAGGTATGATTGCCTAAACAAGACTCAAACAGAGACCATACTAGCAGGCATGCTATGGTATAAGGGAAAATCTCATGAAACCCTACTTCCAAACAAAGAACTACAGGCAACTATTGACAGGGTACACTCCCTTATTGGTTATCTAATACCAATATGTCAGCTCTGAAATTATATAATACTAATGTAAATGTAATGTATGTATAATGTAATACTAAATGAACTGAACATGTGAGATTTGTATATTTATCCATTTCTATGCATATATATATATATATATATATATATATATATATATCAATTTTTAAAAAGGCCATAGATTTGAGAGGGAGCAAAGAGAGAAATCATGGGAGGGATGGGAGGAAGAAAAAAAGGAGAGAAATGCTAAAATTATACTATAACTTCAAAAACAAGAATATGAAAAAATGCCTTTGAAATTAAACAGTATAAAATTATATACTCACATCTTTGACCCCATTTAATTGAATTATATGAGATCATGACATATTTCAAACATCGGTAGTTTATTTCACAATTGCCATTTTCTTAGACTTTTCTTCACATTGCCTACTGAAAAGTCAAAAGTTTAACAATCTAACTGTGTCATCCTGTTTATAAGCATTCTTCTTTTTACCCTCTGAGCACATGTTTCCCTAAAGAGAAGTGAAAGCCATCATCCATAAGCATCCAAAAAGTGAAAAATAAAGCTCCCACCAGTTGTTCCTACATAAGCTACTGATTAACTAAAAGTCAAAGGAGAGGAAAGCAAGTGTGGGAGAGCCACTGAAGTCCTTCCAATGCACATATATTGCAAAGTTGCACAGTCATTTTGGAAAGCTGTTCAGCAACTTATGATACCAGTCAGAAATCTGCCTCCCTCAGCATTCCTCGTTCTTCTATATAGTTAGCCAAGGAAAGCACTCATATCTATTTAACATTTGAAAACAAATCATGTTTTAGAAACGTTAATTATAATAGCCGAATATGGAAATGCATATTTTTCTCTTTTTATTTGATATATTCTTTATTTACATTTCAAATGATATCCCCAGTTCTGGATCCCAGCTCGCCGAAACCCTTTTCCCTCCCCCTGTTCCCCAATCAGTCCCTTCCCGATTCCCTGTCCTGGTATTCCCCTACACTGCTACACTGAGCCTTTCTAGGATCAGGGGCCTCACCTTCCTTCTTCTTGGGCATCATTTGATATGTGAATTGTTTCTTGGGTATTCCAAGTTTCTGGGCTAATATCTGCTTATCAGTGTGAACATACTATGTGTGTTCTTTTGTGTGCATACCATGTGTGTTCTTTTGTGATTGGGTCACCTCAATCAGGATGACATTCTCCAGTTCTACCCACTTGCCTAAGAAATTCATGAATTCATTGTTTTTAATAGCTGAGTGGTACTCTATTGTGTAAATGTACCATATTTTCTGTATCCATTCCTCTGTTGAGGGACATCTGGGTTATTTCCAGCTTCTGGCTATTATAAATAGGGCTGCTATGAACATAGTGGAGCATGTGTCCTTATTACATGCTAGGGAGTCTTCTGAGTATATGTCCAGGAGTGGTATAATGGGGTCCTCTGGTAGTACCATGCCCAGTTTTCTGAGGAACCACCAGACTGATTTCCAGAATGGTTGTACCAGCTTGCAACCCCACCAGCAGTGGAAGAGTGTTCCTCTTTCTCCACATCCTTGCCAGCACCTGTTTTCTCCTGAGTTTTTGATCTTATCCGATGGTCATCTTAGGAAATCCATATTTATTAACTTGTGAAGGGGTCAAAAAAGTTATGGTATAGCCAAATTAAGAAATAGTAGTCAGCAATGAGAAGTAACAAAAAATAATAACTTATATTCAATATCACTATGGAGTAAAATAATAACAATAAAAACAACATATACATGGCCCACATATACATGAAAACTGAACAATATACTACTCAATGATACCTTGGTAAAGGAAGAGATAAAGAAAGAAATCAAAGATTTTTTAGAATTTAACAAAATTGAAGGCACAACATACACAAATCTATGGGACACAATGAAAACAGTGGTAAGAGGAAAATTCATAGCTTTGAGTGCCTCCAAAAGGAAATTCGAGAGAGCATACACTAGAAGATTAACGGAACAACTGAAAGCCCTGGAACAAAAAGAAGCTAATTCACCCAGGAGGAGGAGACAGGAAATCATCAAACTCAGAGCTGAAATCAATCAAGTAGAAAACAAGAGAACCATACAAAGAATCAACAAAACCAGGAGCTGGTTCTTTGAAAACATCAACAAAATAGATTAACCCTTAGCCAGATGAACCAAAGGGTACAGAGAAAGTATCCAAATTAACAAAATTAGAAATGAAAAGGGAGATATTACAACAGAAACTGAGGAAATTCAAAAAATCATCAGATCCTACTACAAGAGCCTGCACTCAACACAACTGGAGAATCTGGAGGAAATGGACAATTTCTTAGACAGATACCAAATACCAAAATTAAACCAGGATCAAATAGATCATCTAAACAGACCCATAACCACTAAAGAAATAGAAGGCGTCATAGATAGCCTTCCGACCAAAAAAAGCACAGGACCAGATGGTTTCAGTGCAGAATTCTATCAGACCTTCAAAGAAGACTTAACACCAATACTCTTCAAACTATTCCACCAAATAGAAACAGAAGGGACACTACCCAACTCCTTCTACGAAGCCACAATTACGCTGATACCAAAACCACACAAAGTTCCAACTAAGAAAGAGAATTTCAGGCCAATTTCCCTCATGAATGTCGATGCAAAATTGCTCAATAAAATTCTTGCCCACCAAATCCAAGAACACATAAAAATGATCATCCACCATGATCAAGTAGGCTTTATTCCAGGGATGCAGGGATAGTTCAATATAAGGAAATCCATCAATGCAATCCACTACATAAACAAACTCAAAGAAAAAACCACATGATCATTTCATTAGATGCTGAAGAGGCATTTGACAAAATTCAGCATCCTTTCATGCTAAAAGTCTTGGAAAGGACAGGAATTCAAGGCCCATATCTAAACATAGTAAAAGCAATATACAGCAAACCGGTAGCCAACATCAAACTAAGTGGAGAGAAACTTGAAGCAATCCCACTAAAATAAGGGACTAGACAAGGCTGCTCCCTCTCTCCATATCTTTTTAATATAGTTCTTGAAGTCCTAGCTAGAGCAATTAGACAACATCAGGAGGTCAAAGGGATACAAATTGGAAAGGAAGAAGTCAAACTATCACTATTTGCAGATGATATGATAGTATACTTAAGTGACCCAAAAAACTCTACTAGAGAACTCCTACGGCTGATAAACAACTTCACCAAGGTGGCTGGCTACAAAATCAACACAAGCAAATCAGTAGCCTTTATATACTCAAAGGATAAGCAGACCGAGAAAGAAATTAGGGAAATGACACCCTTCACAATAGCCACAAACAGCATAAAGTATCTTGGGGTGACTCTAACCAAACAAGTGAAAGACCTATATGACAAGAACTTAAGATCTCTGAAGAAGGAAATCGAAGAAGATCTCAGAAAATGGAAAAATCTTCCATGCTCATGGATTGGCAGGATTAATATAGTTAAAATGGCCATATTGCCAAAGGCAATCTACAGATTCAATGTTATTCCCATAAAAAGCCCAACGCAGTTCTTCATAGAGCTAGAAAGAGCAATGCTCAAATTCATCTGGAATAACAAAAAACCCAGGATAGCTAAAACTATTCTCAACAGTAAAAGAACTTCAGAGGGATTCAGTATCCCAGACCTCAAACTTTACTACAGAGCAATAGTGATAAAAACTGCATGGTATTGGTACAATATCAGGCAAGCCGATCAATGGAATAGGATTGAAGACCCAGAAATGAACCCACACACCTATGGTCACTTGATCTTCGACAAAGGAGCTGAAAACATCCAGTGGAAAAAACATAGTCTTTTCAACAAATGGTGCTGGTTCAATTGGAGGTCAGCATGCAGAAGAATGCGAATCGATCCATTCTTATCCCCTTGTACTAAGCTCAACTCCAAATGGATCAAGGAACTTCACATAAAACCTGACACACTGACACTAATAGAAAAGAAACTGGGGAAGACCCTTGAGGACATGGGCGCAGGGGAAAAGTTCCTGAATAGAACACCAATAGCTTATGCTCTAAGATCAAGAATTGACAAATGGGACCTCATAAAACTACAAAGTTTCTGTAAGGCAAAGGACACTGTCAAAAGAACGAAACATCAACCAACAGATTGGGAAAGGATCTTCACCAACCCTAAATCTGACAGAGGACTAATATCTAATATATACAGAGAACTCAAGAAGGTAGAAACTAGAGAACCAAATAACCCCATTAAAAAGTGGGGTATCGAACTAAACAAAGATTTTTCACATGAAGAACTTCAGAGGGCTGAGAAACACCTTAAGAAATGTTCGACATCATTAATCATTAGGGAAATGCAAATCAAAACAACCCTGAGATTTCACCTCACACCAGTCAGAATGGCTAAGGTCAAAAACTCAGGAGACAGCAGGTGCTGGCGAGGATGTGGAGAAAGAGGAACACTCCTCCACTGCTGGTGGGGCTGTAAGATGGTGCAACCACTTTTGAAATCAGTCTGGCGGCTCCTCAGAAAACTGGGCATGGCACTTCCGGAGGACCCTGCTTTACCACTCCTGGGCATATACCCAGAGGATTCCCCAGTATGTAATAAGGACACATGCTCCACTATGTTCATAGCAGCCCTATTTGTAGTAGCCAGAAGCTGGAAAAAAACCCAGGCGTCCCTCAACAGAGGAATGGATAAAAAAAATGTGGTACATTTACACAATGGAGTACTATTCAGCCATTAGAAACAATGAATTCATGAAATTCGTAGACAAATGGATGGAGCTGGAGAACATCATACTAAGTGAGGTAACCCAGTCTCAAAAGATCAGTCATGGTATGCACTCACTGATAAGTGGATAATAACCTAGAAACTTGGAATACCCAAGAAATAATCCACATATTAAATGATGTCCAAAAAGAACAGAGGAGTGGCCCCTGGTTCTGGAAAGACTCAATGCAACAGTATAGGGGAATACCAGAACAGGGAAGTGGGAAGGAGTTGATGGAGGAACAAGGGGAGGGAAGGGGGCTCATGGGACTTGCGGGGAGTGGGGACCCAGAAAATGGGAAATAATTCGAAATGTAAATAAAGAATACATCGAATTAAAAAAAAACATACAAAAAAAGAATTCTAGCCAAAAGTTTCCATAGTTCTGTTGTCTGACTATAAAAAGAGACTACATAGATGATACATTCTTCTCTAGAAGCAAAAATACCACAACATGCATTGTGTTTTGATTAGACAAGCCCACTTAAGTAGATACTGAGTTATACTGGGTATGGTTACATTTTATTTCTCTCTTTTGTGAGCAGTCTTAGACTCTCAGAGGACATGTCGGCATTTTCCATAAAGTTCACAGCCTTTCTTGCAAATTGGCACAATAGGCTTACATAGACCATGTAAAAGTCTGCCCTCTCTGTTGCTGTGATAAGGCTGGCCACACCAAATTGTGCATTAAAGTATTTATTCACCTTAGACATTTTAGCCCATCAAGACAATCCAAAGCAAAAACCTAGAGACAAGAACTAAAACACAGACCCTGAAGGAACAGCTTCTTACTGGCTTGGTCCTTTTGGCTTGCTGGTCTTTTAAGGGATAGCACCGCTCATTGTGGCCAAGACCTTCCCACATCAATGATCAAGGCAAGTTGGATAGATGCAATTCCTCAGTTCATGTCCCCTTCTATAGGAGACAATAATTTGTGTCAAGATGAAAAACCTAATTACAGCAGTCTTTAAAACATACAGACTAGTCTTATTATGTAAAAACATAATTTAATTAAACAAAAATTTAATGTTAACTTTTACGACATTGGCCTATTTACCAACTTGCCACACACACTCACAAACACAAAAAGAGTCAGTACTGATACTTCAAAATACAATCTATAAAATCATTCGTTAAATAAGCATACTCATTGACACCATTTCTCTTTGACACTACATTAAAGGTCTAGACATAAAGACCTAAGTGGAAAACGATTGATAAGCAACATAATAAAACTAATTAGTAGCCATTGATATGCCAGCCTAAAAAAAAAATCAAATGTAGCTTCTACAAATAAAAAGAGTATAGGATCTAAATGTATTTGCTTCTTCTATGCCATGACTGCCTATTTTATGGCAGAAAAACATTTGAAATATTTTGTGACTTTTTTTAAAAACAAAGTTACATCAAGCACTACCAATAAAATACCAATTTTGGTAGCTTACTTTCAGCTCTTTCTAGACACAGGAGAAAATGTGAGCTAGTGGCACAAACAAGCTTGTTTCAAACACTGGTGCACAGCTAAGAAATAAAAAAAAAGTCCCTAAGCTTGTTGACTTTCAGGGCCGCAAAGAGATGCTTTGCTGTATTAATGTAATTAAATGTGTACGGGAGTTTGACCTGCATGTAGGTCTCTGCCCTGCGGGTGTGCTTGATGCCTGTGAAGGTCAGAAGAGGACATTTATCTGATCCCTCGGAACTGGAGATTCAGAGAATCATGAGTCACCATGTGAATGGTGGGAACCAAATATGTCTCTGGAAGAGTACCCGTTGAGTTTAACTGCTGAGACATCTCTTCAGGCCAGCGTCTTCCTCTTAAGGCTTACTTTAAATAGTTGACTTTTAGGATAGCTTGAAATCCTAAGCACATAAAATTTTAATAGAAAACTGCTGGGCAGTGGTAGCTCACACCTTCAATCCCAGCACTTAGGAAGCAGAGGAAGGAAGGTGGATGCCTGTGAATTTGAGGACAGCCTGGTCTAAAGAGAGTTCCAGGACTACACAGGGAAACTCTGTCTTGAAAAACCAAACCAACCAACCAACCAACCAAACAAACAAACAAAACTTTATTTAAAAAGGTTCAAGCACACCTGCCGTGTGTGAGCTCTCAGTGCATCAGGAATATCTCAGCCTACAAACACTGAAATCTTGCAGTCATACTTTACAAATACATCCATTACAAAGGGCACATCCCCATAACACTTCCCAAACCTGGGTTTTCTATGGTAATTCTTTGAATTTCATAATGACCTCAGGTCATTGAAACACCCTACCTTCACAAAGAACTATTTATTAGCCAGATCACATCCTGAAAAGCAAGACTGCGACTGCATGCTGTTATGACACTGGTGGACTAGAAGTAAGTCAGTGTCTGGAATCTCCCTGTGGTAAAGCAAGCAAGGCTCTGCAGAACATTTTTTTTAATTTTATTTTTTTATTATAATTTTTTATTTTCTATATTCTTTGTTTACATTCCAAATGATTTTCCCTTTCCCGGTTCCCCACTTCCCATAAGTTCCCTAAGCCCTTTTCTGTCTGCCCATTCTCCTATCAACCCCTTCCTACTTCTCTGTCCTGGTGCTCCCCTACAATGCTGGAACAAGCCTTTTCAGGACCAGGGACCTCTCCTTCCTTCTTCTTGGGAGTCATTTGATAAATGAATTGTGTCTTGGGTATTTTAGACTCCAGACAGCCAAATAACCCTATTAAAAAATGGGGTACAGAGATAAACAAAGAATTTTCACCTGAAGAATTTAAAATGGCTGAGAAACACCTTAAAAAATGTTCAACATCATTAATCATTAGGGAAATGCAAATCAAAACAACCCTGAGATTTCACCTTACACCACTCAGAATGTCTAAGATTAAAAACTCAGGAGACAGTAGGTGTTGGTGAAGATGTGGAGAAAGCAACACTCCTCTACTGCTGGTGGAAATGCAAGTTGGTACAAACACTCTTGAAATCAGTCTGGCTATTCCTCAGAAAACTAGGCATAACACTTCCGGAGGACCCTGTTATACCACTCATGCTCCACTATATTCATAGCAGCCTTATTTATAATAGCCAGAAGCTGGAAAGAACCCAGATGTCCCTCAATGGAGAAATGGATATAGAAATTGTGGTATATTTACACAATGGAATCCTTCTCAGCAATTAAAAACAATGAATTCATGAAATTCTTAGGCAAATGGTTGCATCTAGAAAATATCATCCTAAGTGAGGTAACCCAATCACAAAAGAATACACATGGAATGCAATCACTGATAAGTGGATATTAGCTCTACAGAACATTTTATTGTGCTTATAAAGGATTGTGTCATCTCTTGCTCTGAACATCATCTTCTATCTCATAGAATCTTTATAAGAAATCTCATAGATTCCAAGTGACTGTGAATTACCAGTTTCACCATGTACTCACTGCAAAACACCCACTGCTCTGTAGGCACTGTCTGAGCCCTATGAGAACTGAGCAAACACACCCATTACTGAACAAGGAGAATTTAATATAAAGAATTACTAACCAAGTGTTAAACTGTGGACTGGGCAACTGAGGATGTACGAAAAGAAAATGCTAGTGCATTGGAGGTAGGTAATATCGGAAACAGGCCATTCTGATTGAAAGAACAAAACTGAATAGTAGCAATATTGTCCTCCAGAACTGAGACTCTTCAAGGAGGGGTTGCAGGCTTGGATTATCAGTGAATGTAGCTGACTCTGTCCCTGGGAGAGGCTTTGAAAGTCTGAGAAGATGTAACCCTGGAGGACAGGTGTGTGTTGGGAGGGGCGGAGTGCTTGTCTTAAAGGGATACTTAAAAGATTTCCTCACCTTAGCTGCTCCTGTGTAGGGAAAAACTACAATTGTCAGGATAATGCTTGGCCCAGATGATTCCCAGGAACCTACTCAAGCAAAAGGAAGCCAGCAGGGAAGGAGCAGGAAGGGGCAAGTCCTGTCTCCTCCTCCATTCTTACCAGAAGAACCTCACTGGGAGTCAAGTAACAAGACAGAAGAGAGGTTGGCTGAGCAGCAGGTTCAGTTACTGCAAGGCAATTACGGGAGAGTAGTCTGAACAAGAGACAATAGCATCGAAACTGGCACAACCGTCTACAGAAAATTCTCTTGAAATGACTGAAAATTGGTTTAAGATTACAGTGATACCTCGGTAAATGTCTAAACCACCTTTATGATTTAGTAGCTTACAAAGATGTCATATAGCCCAGTGGAACCTCAAAGTTTTAATAGAAAAAAATAAAAACTGAGAATTCAGATACAAAACTCTGTTCACACTATGATAAAAAAAGATACATACGTGATGCATATTCGGGTGTCTGGTTTTGATTTTTTTTGAACACCATTCAATCAGACCATGGTTCCTAAGGGAGAAAATAAGTGAGGTAACAGCCTGGAGAAATGTCTCCCCTACATGGTACTTCTGCACAAGCAGAGAGTCATGAGTCTGGATGCCTGCACTCACCTGAAGAGTGTCAAAGCAGCACAACCCTAGAAGCCTAATGCTGGAGAGGAAGGAACAGGCAGATCCGTGGGCCTTTCAGACTACTCCAACCAAATGGCAACTTCAGAATCAGCGAGAGACCCTGCTTCAAAACAATATGGAGGAGAAGGATTGAATGGGATGCCTAATGTTAACTTCTGTACCCTATAAACCACACACACACACACACACACACACACACACACACACACACACACACACGCATGCATACAACCACATAAACCAATCGCACAAAGGCAACTGGAGGTCGTCATGATAAGCTAACTAGGTCAGACCCAGGAAGACAAATATTGTATCTTTTCACCCACAAGTGGATCCTAGATTTCATATATGTGTCCGTGACCTGAAAGACATGAAATATCTGGGAACAAAGGGTTTAATTGGAGGGGGAATGGCGAGAAAGGGCAGGTGTGGGGAAGATATGGGCAAAATCCTTTGAATATGTGTTTGGAAATGTCCTATCAACTCAATTCTCTGTGTAACAAACATTCATCAACAAAAAGGGAGATAATGTTTTACTCAGTGGATTGTTTGAAATAAAAGGAGTAACAATGTCTAGTATTGAAATGACATCAAGAAAATTTTCATCCATATATATCACAGGTGGGAATCTGAAATCAGGTAGATAATGTGACAGCATGTGTCAACATTTACACTGTGCTCACCAAGGAAAACATTCAACTGGGCCTGACTCACAGTTTCAGAGATTTAATCCACTGAAATCATGGCAGGAAGCATGGTGGCATGTAGGCAGACATAGTGCTAGAAAAAGAGCTTTGAGTTCCACATCTTGATCCATAGGCAGCAGGAAAACAACTGTCTGCCACTAAACTTGGTCTTGACTATCTGAGACATACAGTGACACATTTCCTCCAGCAAGACCATAGCTACTCCAACAAGGCCACACCTTCTAATAGTGCCACTCCCTTTGGGCCAGTCAGACACTCGAGTGTATGGGAGCTGTTCCTATTCAAGCACTCACAGGAACTAAGTAGGTTAAAAGTCAAATTCAACATCCTTATAAACAATAGACCAGTGCAATCCATCCCCCAACTCATCTCCTCTGTGTGAGACATTTAAACACTTATATATCACGAGCATTTGCGTTCAATTGGCGCTAAGCTTGTATGAGTCTAGACAATCTTAGGATTGACTCATTTGCTCCATAGTTCCACCTTCTCCTGCATACTCAAGAGAGGTCTTCCCATGACACCCTGACCTCTCTATATTTTATCTTATTTCATGGCAGTCCATAGACATCACCACCTCTCAACAGCCTATTAAATATCAACATGGATATTTCTTCTGTTATCCATTTTGTTCAGTAAAATCAACTCTCTTACAGGAAATCAATTCATCTAGGAGTTATGGAAAGAAATATATTTGATTAATTTACTAATTACTTAAAAGTATCTCCCAGAAGGGCTGAGTGGTAGAATGTTGAGCCTTTGCAATGATCTGGGTTAAACCCAGTGCAAAGACAAGGAAAAGAAATAGGTGCAAGAACTTCATTTTGTAGCATTGATGGATATATAAGCTCTGAGCTGGGAATATAGGTCACTGGGAAGAACATACTTAACATACAGAAGGTCCTAGTTTTTATCTCCATCATAAAATGTATGATATATATATATATATATATATATATATATATATATATCAAGAATATAGAAATACGGTAATGTTTTTAGCAATATTTATATTCATATATATGCCCTATATATGAAATATATATATATATACACATATATACATACACACACATACATATGCCCTGCATATGGTACTTATAGGTATATGAACATATATATGTATGTGATCAACTACTTGTAATTATATAGACCAAAATCTGAAATTTTCATATAAAATAATGGTCTCTGTGAAAGATTGTGGTATAAGAAAAAAGGAAAAGGGGCTTTGACATTTTACTCAAACATATATATATATATATATATATATATATATATATATATATACACATGAAATGTTGCTATGAGCATAGATTTGTAGACTTTTCATGAGATTAAAAACAAGGAAAAATGATGTAAATAGTCCAGGAAACTAAATGTGATTTTAAAATCATTTTTAAAAATAGAGATGCTGAACGACATATATGTATTAACTCATATAATTATTACAAAAACCCTAAAGGGCAATTATTATAATACAAGGTCAGACTCTAATGCAAAAAAAAAAAAAGAATTACAGAACTCTCAGAAAATGAAACATTGTCTGGTTAACAGAACTTAGGATGGAAATAGGAGGGGAAGGGGCTATGAAGATGAGATACGAGGAAATACAAGGCGTTCATTCGCCAGTTACTGCATGGAAAACAAGACACCGCAAGAGTGATGGCAGGCAACACTGGCTTCTGTGCCAAACTGTACATTAGAAGACAAGGAAAAGTTGAGATTTTTCATACACTTCTGTGGGGTGCTAGCCCAAGCCCCCAATATTCCTTGGCCAAATGGTTGAGTTATTCCTCTGTCTTTTCAACAAACCCAAGTGGTACATGGTGGGTGACTTGAAGAGGGCTTGGTTCTAAATTACACAACTTTCATTTTAAAACTATGTCCTTGACACACAAAAATAATGGCATATTAGATAACATCAGTTAGTCCTTATCTTCTAGAAAAAGAACAAGGAGGAAGAAGAGGTGGAGGAGGAGGAAGAAATCCAATTGGTGCAACACTGGGAAACAATGCTTGAGGATTTTAGGGACTTTGGAACTGATCATAGAAACATATGGGCATGTTTCTGACTAAGAGCTGATGTCTTTTTTTTTCCTCTATGTTTCCTTTTGTGAGCTTATATGTCTGGTCATTTAGTGATTTTAATACTGTAGTTAAGGTCAACCTACCTGAGTGAACATAAGTTAAATTTTATTTAGAAGAACACAGGCTCAACTAGAACAGTACAGGAGAAAATACAACAGATTGCTCGCACTAGAGTGAAATGATTCCTCCTGCTAGACCTTCTGACTGAACACTTGCCTTATCCCAGCACACTGTGCCATGGATCAGAGTTTATTTTCTTTATAGATTCTTCATAGCAGGAAGGAGAGATTTACATTACTAGGTTTCCCATTTGATGCCTACTAAAATATTGCACCACTTATCTTCTGAAAGCTAATATGAAATTGTGTCTGTGATCATCCTGCCAACTTTAAGGCTTAAATTGCGATGTAAAGGAGATTGGTCCTTCTAGCTATAATATTCTAATTAAAACACTTTGCCTGCACCCATAAGCGAACTCTGAAAATATCCTTGCAGTCGACCAGTAGGTGTGACATTCCTGAGAAAGTAGGATGCCAATGGTCTTAAGACTCCTGGTGGTTTTTCTGCTTGAGAGAGTGAAGTGTATTGGTTTTGACACGGGATTAAACCTGAGCATGTATGATTACAACTGTCCACACGATAAAGCTTGGCTTTCACATTTCAAAGTGTCTACAGAGCAGAAAACTGCTCTTTTACAAAGAGAAGTGGGGAGAAATGAAAAATAAAGTATCACATCTCATTTGTAGACTTTGTTCCTTTCTTTGAAAGCACCTGAAAGAGTAGGTCATGCTGTTCTATTAAAGCAGATTCCCTTTCACACAGAGGCGAGCGTGTGATTTAAGAGCCTGCTCATCATGGTCGCCATGCCTTTTATGCTGCAAGCTATTGAAATATGAATACACCACTAATTCTTTGCAACTACTAGACTATAAATCAAACATGCCACTTAGTAGATGACCCTTATTCTTCACTTCTGTTCTTTACCAAAGATTACCAGGTATCTGTGGGAATGACAGGAAATCAGAAAATTGTAAGCAAAACGCTTTAACCTCTCATTGCCCCGAAGGCAATATGTGTGTTTGGAGCTGTCTTTGTAATGAAACAAACAACTAGTCAAAAGGTGAACATTTTAGTCAAACAATTTTTATGCAGTTTATATGTTCCTTATTTTAAAGTTGTTTTATATTCAAAAGTTCATTAAGAAATGCAATTTTGGGCAGAAGAGATGGCTCAGTGTGTAAATGTGCTTATCACCATGCAGTGAGACCTGTGTTTGAACATAAAATGCACATGGTAGGAGAGAACTGATTCAAAGCCAACACACACAGAGAGAGAGAGAGAGAGAGAGAGAGAGAGAGAGAGAGAGAGAGAGAGAGAGAGAGAGAGAGAGAGACATACAGACACAAACAGACACAGACATATTCAGACACATAGTCAAACACAGACACAAATACACAAAGACAAACACACACAGACATACAGACCCAGACACACATGTATAGACACAAACAAACAGATACAAGCAGACACACAGACACACAGACACAAACAGAAACACAGACACACAAGCACACACAGACATACAGACACACATATACATACAGACACAGACAGACACAAACAGAAACACAGACACACAGAGACACAAACAGAAACACACAGACACATGCAGACACACACAATATTTTTAGTGTATGTATAATATATTTTCTAATTAAAGGAAGTGCAATTATCTTCCAAAGTGATAAACTGTTAAGAAAATTTTTCTTGAGGAAAAAATTAAGTTCAGACATATCTTTAAAAATATATTAATCCAGCCCAACAATAATAAGATTTCTTATGCACTAGATATCTGCTATGTCATATCTTCCCAGAATACAATATGTCTGGATGGGTAGCAGTGAAAATATGCTGGCTTTCATTAGAACCTAGCCATTGTTGTTAACAAAGATCAATTTCAGAAGCAAGGACCTCTGTGTATTGTTGAACAATGTCATTCATGTCAGGGTCAAGATAAATTTCACTGACACCAGTGGACAGATGGACTTTTAGAAAAAAAAAATTCAAGGTAAAAAAGAATTCAAGCACCTCTAAGTGAACCTGAACTATGATCTTGAAAGTAGTAAAGACAGAAGGGATTGCCTACTGTCCAAGGAGCAACAAAGGAGGAAGATTCAACAAAAAGAAAGTGTATGATACTCTTTCTTGTTTCTCTAAAACTCTACTGGACGTCAATCTCTGGGTAACTCAGCATCTTTACTCCCAAACATGATCTTCTGCTTCTGACTCCTCTTTCAACAAAACACACCATTATCTTTTTACTGTTCCAAGGCAAAAAATCTGCATCTGATGAGTCCTGTCTTTTCTTTGACTCTCATCCTATCACTAAGCTACATCTATATTTTAAAGATTGCATTTTATTCCTCAAAAAGATCTTTGCTGATTACACAAGATTTGAATATCCAAGTCCAGATGCTGTGTATACATGCTAACAGTGTAACCGTGCAGATCATCATAGGTCTCTTAAGTAAAGCCTAGTGATAAGTAACTAAGTCATTGTGAATGCTGTTTTCAAACGGGATTAATGTATTTCTTGTGGGACTCTGGTTAGTTCCCTTGAGAGTCTGTTATTCGGCACAGAGCAAACCCAGAAAAAGGTTATCTTGGCTGTCTATCTCATCTTGTGATTCCTTCTACCCACACTTTCTCCCATCATGGCAAGATTGTATCCATCATGATATAGGTGGAAGGGTCTCACAAGACAGAACTACGCTATCAGACACCTAGATATTATTAGTTAAACAAGTACTTTTTTGTTTAACTAATCACACAGCATCGAGTATTTTCATATGGCAACAAAAATAGACCAACTATAACTGCAGTTTTGACTGAGAGAAGATTTCACACAAATAAAAACTATATAGAGGAAGAACCAGTCTGGAAGTTGAGAGAACTGAAAGAATAGCACAAAGAGAAGTCAACTGTCATTCTCAGAGTTTGAGGAAACCAAAACATATGGTATAGCTAGACCCAGAAATATGCTGGCTTCAATTCCTCATGGGAAAAGAAAACATGTTGGGCAATTCCTATGCTGTAAACATTGTACCACCAGTAATTTCAAGACACAGCTTCTCACTAAACCAAAGTTGGGGAAAGATGTACACATTCAGGTCTTATGAGTGGGCACAACCAAAGTCGTATGTCAAGTCTAGTTTAGAGATATGTCCAGAAGGTATCATCTTCCAGAGATGCTGCCTGAGCAGAGGAGTTGTTAGAAGAGAAAACATTCATTCATTTCTACAATTCTCCCATTTTCTGTGGTCTCTTTGGTGGGTCTCTTCAGCCAAAGCTTCCCAAACTTGTACTGAGCCCAACAAACACAGCACCCAAAGTTCAGATCTCCTGAGAGAAAAGCTAAAGGACAAGGAAGACATCCACAGGCAGATAAGTCAAAGACAGACACCTCAGGCTCATGACACAATCCTGCCTCTGTTGCCATTCTGAGAGAATGGTGATCACCGAGAGGTGGCATTCATTAAGCATTGATAAATATTTTACAGAATCAATGAATGATTTATTAGCAAATGTAGTGTCAGCATTTAATAATCAGGGAAACCGTGTTGCTTTGTGTATATACGACTTTCTATCAGACCCACATTTATTGATGTAGTGGCACTTGAACTTAGCAAAAGCATGTGTAAATGTACTGTGTGGTTTGTTGATTTGAAATACTTTGAATGTGTACTTTGAATGGGATCCCATGATCCCAGGCCATGCATTTTGTTTAGAAATACTGAAGGTTTTTGTCTAATTTAATAACTCATAATTAAAAAACTTCCAAAAGCTTAATCATCAATATTGTAAGAATTATCATAAATCTGATGTGTCCTATGAGTCTCTCTTTCCGTCTGAGCATTGACTCTAGCTTTCAACTTCAAATCCTTGACTTAAAATATTTGCCTCTATTGGTAGTTTGTGACTATACACAAATTATTTGATTTCCCACCTGTTCCTTGTCTGGCCAACCTACTATTTCTAGCCACATCCATGAGACTCATTCGCTCACAGGACTTAGGTGCATAAACTTCCTGTGGACTTTGCAGTGTTTCTTCTTCATATGACTGCCTTTGTTCAGAATCTTTTAGTTTGATTCATAAAACAGGTCTAAGATAAGCAAATCCATCAGTTAAAGATTAGGGACAGATTTTTTGTCACAAAATTTACAATGGGAAAAGAATTCCACATGAAATTAGTCACCTTTGACTTGTTTAAAGATTGCAAAGCTTTCTAGACAGCGATTACAAGGGTCAGGAAATGACCAGGAGCTTAATAGAATCAAAAAAGGAAAGACTTAAAAGTGTGTGTGTGTGTGTGTGTGTGTGTGTGTGTGTGTGTGCATGTAACATGCAGGTATGTATATTTAGGGGTGGGGGGTGTGGAGGGGGCCACAGGGAAGTGTTAATCCAGACTCGAACCAAAGTAAAACTCCTGTGCTGGGGCAAGAACTCTGTCTCTATGTTATGCTTGGGGCACAGTAAATTCTTTATGCAGTACTGAGTTTTTCTTGGTCAAACACCAAGAGGTTGGGGTGGGGTGGGAAGTAACCTTATCCTATATCTTGAGCTGTTAGAAAGCAGGTTAATATTTTGCCTAAGTCTTGGTAGCAGATGTTGAAGGCTAGTCAGGAGAAGAATTAAGGCTGCCTTGCTAATGAGAGCAGTGACTTCCAGGCCAGCCTGAGCTGCGCCCAGGGCATAAGCTCTCTGGAAGAAGGGACTGTATTTACTGCACTTTGAACTACTTCATGTGAATTATTCTCCAATTTGACTGCCACTTGAGAGTGAGCCGTGCGGTGGGTGAGGTCTTCCTCATATGCAAGCAATAAAATGATGCATTATTACCTTTAGAGAATTTTAAAATGCTTGCTTGTTATTATGACAATGTGTTGGCGATTTTAAACAGCATCCGTGGTAAAAAATAAAATCCATTCTCTTTCCCCAGTTCTATGGATGACCTTAATTCTAAATAATTTCCCTAGCTATTGTAAAATGTTAACAGGAACTAGTAACATTTCTATTTGCCCGATTTTATTACTCATCTCTTACAAATATTGTATTTTTACAGGGAAGTTAATCTGGGCAATGGACAGTCATCCAGCTGGCCTTTGATACTTGCGGACTCAGCAATTATTTTCATTTTTAAATAGCTTGAGATAGTTTGAAGCACAGTTGAGCTTACTCCAAGTACTGTGTGTGGCTTACACTGTTTATTCAAGAAGCAAATTCAGAGTATATCATAACTCCACGGATCAGGGACATCAGGGATTTCATTCTGTGCTGCCAATTAATGTTGGAAACAAACAAAAAAAAAGGACACCATGCAAACCACATAGTGTTTTTACTTGCTTAGTATGAATTGTAGTTCATCCATATTAAAGAGTTTGTTTAAAATTTAAATGTATTCTTTTTTAAATTAGTAATCATTTAAAACAACAAATCTAGAAAACAAAACATCTTACCAGAGTCATCACTTAGCTACTGCCTCATTTATACATTTTTGAAGACATTATCATTTTATGAAAGCTACATTATATTAGAAAATTATTTGTAGGAGACAAGAGAATTAATGGCCAGCTAACAAAATCCAAGCTGTTAAATAACAGTAAAAATCAAAATAGAAGCAACTGGATTGCATGTTATCCCTCGCCGAGTTTATTATTTATTTTCCTCTTTTTTTTCCAGATCGTCACGACATTCAACAATCTGTGACCAAATTTCTCTGTTTACTCTTTTCCTGCTATTATCACTCTGAGCCTTTTTTTCACCTGATAACTGTTACTGAAAAAATAATTTTGATTTATCAGAAGCTGCGATTGAAGTTGAGAGAGATAGAGGGTGCAATGGACAAGAAGAAAGAAAGAGGAAAACACAAGGGAGCAGATACAAAAGCTGACCAGAGAGAAGGGGGGAGCAGAGAAAAGGGGGAGACAGACAGAGAACTGGACCGAGCCTTAACAGTCAAGAGCAACATAAATCCCAGGCACTGAGGTCTTCTGACTTCATTTGCCAGATGAATGTTTTCAGCAGTTTCCCTATGAGCATCATTATGTATCTAGAGAAGGTAAAGTCACTCAGTCTTTCTTGAAATTTTCCTACAGCAGTTATTGCATGGGTCATAATTTTCAGCACCTAGTGTATTAACAATATAACAATAAAATAGAGTATAAATTAAATGAGAAAAGCTGAAGTTTTTCAAGTTATCCCACATTATAGTGTGCATATGCTCCTGAGAAAATCTAAATAAATTAACAACCCTATAGAAAACAGACAAAAGATGTAAAAAGAGAAACCTGAGACAGATTTTGTTTTTAAATTCACAATAAGAACACAACACACAGGAGAGTGGCAGAAGCAGAAAGCTGGTCAGCATACCCTAACTCAGGGACCACAAAATATAGGCTCCACTATGCTTTGTTGGCAGAAATATAGAGTGACGGAATCCCCACAAAGGCATTTGGAAATAACCAGCTTAATTAAGGTACTGTACTGGCTGGTTTTGTGTGTCAACTTGACACAGGCTGGAGTTATCACAGAGAAAGGAGCTTCGGATGGGGAAGTGCCTCCATGAGATCCAGCTGTGGGGGATTTTCTCAATTAGTGATCAAGTGTGGAGGGCCCCTTGTGGGTGGTGCCATTCCTGAGCTGGTGTTCTTGGGTTCTATAAGAGAGTAAGATGAGCAAGCCAGGGGAAGCAAGCCAGTAAGAAACATCCCTCCATGACCTCTGCATCAGCTCATGCTTCCAACCCTACTTGAGTTCCAGTCCTGACTTCCTTTAGTGATGAACTGCAACATGGAAGTGTAAGCTCAATAAACCCTTTCCTCCCCAACTTATTTCTTGGTCATGATGTTTGTGCAGTAATAGAAACCCTGACTAAGACAGGTATCTTTGGCTTTTCTCCATATTAACCATGTCTAGCAACTGAGGGATTACTTTGAGGGTGTACAGTGGAAGGGTATATGGTTCATGGGGTCTATTTAAAGGATGTTTTTATTAACAGGGTTACGTGGGGGAAAGTTTAAATGTTAGTATCTCCTGGTGTTTTAGAATAAAACTTGCGGCAAACTTTGGAGTCTAAGGCTATGGAAACTTGATGCACATTGAATGAAGAATGTTGAATTAATGCAGTAGCAAACCTGAAGGAACAGGAATTCTTTATATCATTTGAATAGTCATTGTACAAGACTTCTCAAATGGAAGACCTTTCTGAGAATCCTAGGGGAAGGAAATGAGTAGCAGATATTCGTCCTCAGAGACCCCCCAGGGTAGTTGGTAGACCTGGAACATATCTACAGGTTACCTCTGCTGAAAGTGAACCTTGTCCAGAGGATGCTGCATCTCTATGGCTAGACACAGGAGGCAGGGAGAAGTGCACATGGTGTGTAAGAGTTGCATTGTGCTCTCTTTGGAAGTAAATGACTAACACTGCAGGCAAGTGTAGATGTCATCTTGTCTGTCTATGGAAAATGACAAAGGTAGAAATCAGCAGATTCAAATATCCAAAGTCTCAAATTTTGTGATTCCCAATCCAATCAAAATATTCAATTTCCTCAGAAAGTAATAGCACAGACTAAAGCTAGACAAACATAGTATAGATACTAAGTACTGAAATCTATGTACTGAATAAATGATCTTTGGAGGTTGAAAACTGAATTTTAAGTTCTTAAATATTTATCATATTTAGCCTATTAAATGTACTAATGAAGATACATCACACATCCACATTAAATTAAATTTCTTCTGATTCTTAATTTCTCTATTCCACATGTAACATTCACAAGTTCTAAAAACAAGACTGGTGGACCAATACTGTGCCTAACTCAAGGATGGTTTGGGCCTATAATGTATCCAAAAGCAGAGCTTAGAAGGTAGTGGGATATCTGATGGGGGCGGGAGTATGGGTGAATCAGAGCTCCAAATGAGCTCCCCAAAATGCACTTATTCTCAGAATAGCTACTGATTTCCTGGCAGAGGGCAACACGTAAGTGGAACCTAAGCAGAGCCACACACACAAAGAACAACAAACAAATGATCATCAAATTTAGCTTTATCTAGCTTGTTGGATGGATGGAAGGATGGTTGGATGGATGGATGGATGGATAAATGAATGGATAAATGGAGGGATGGATGGGAGGGTGAATAGATGGACAGATGGATAAATGCATAGATAAATGGATGAATGGATGGGTGTATAAATGGATGGGTGGATGGATAGATGAATGGATAGATGGGAGGATGGGTGTGTGGGTGGGTGGATGGATGGATGGATGGATGGACTAATGGATGGATGAATAGATAGATGAACAAGTTTTACTAATGACATTGAATGTTTTCCACGTTAGATGAGAACTCAGATACAGCTTAAATATACACCAGCATTTTTTTATTTGCAGGTAAACTTGCAGATGTTCAAACTCTTTGTATATTTTCTAGATTGTAGACATTTAATACGTTTGTTTCCTTCTCTCTTCCTCTATCTGCCTAACGCTGTGACATTCCCACTGAAAAGCATGCTTCAGCATTTTCGAGCTGGCATTAAAGATCTCCTCAAATGCTACCACTATGTCAGTCACTGTCAATTGTCCAACTCTATGGCCAAGTATTAACTTTACTTGTTATTATTGCCGGCATAATTACAATACTATGTGTTTCTTGTTACTGAATATTTCTTATGATGCATTCTGCCTTGAAAGGCTTTTCCCACTTTCTCTATAGCTCTAAACCACAGCCAAGGATATTTGCCAAAGCCAATTTTTATCATTCTGCCAAACTTTCACTTTTGATTCTTCTGACAGCTTTTCCAGTGACATTGCCTTTTAAATCTAGATAAAATTGTTACATTTTCCTCTGAACTTCCCTGAGTCCCGGATTTCCAAAAGTTTATATGACTTCACTTCTCCAAATATGATTCTCAAGTACACATGGAAAACAAAAATGTCACCCCCTCCATGGCTCTGTAGGACCAGGGATATGAGAGTTGGCCCCACTACTCGAGTAGGCAGCATGGGAGAACTGGCCCCAAGGGCAGGAGAATGGGAAATCGGGCACCTTACCTTGCTGGGGCAGCGCAGCAGAGCTGGCCCTGGTGGAGTGGGTGAGGGCGAGCTGATCCTGAGGGCTAGAGCTGGTGAATGAGAGAGCTGACCCCACTCCTTGCTGGTTGCAGCACTTCGGAGAACTATCAGGGCCAGTGCTAGAGAGCTGGCTTTCGTGGGGTGTGTGTGTGGGGGGAACTGGCCCCAAAGGCATAAGCATGGGATAGTTAGTCTATCCCTTGCCAGCTGTTACAGGCAGTAGAGCTGTCCTAATCCCTCACCTGGGCAAAGTAGGAGAGCTGGCACTGGTGTTGACCAACTCAACTACCGTTCAAGCCCAGATCCAGGGTTATGAGTTGGCCCACCCTAACATCTACCTCATCTATGAACTCCTGGAGCAAGTAGATCCTGCAGATCTTAAGACACAGGATCTCCATGACACGGGACCACAACAAGGATATCAAGAGAAGTTCCAGTGAGGATCCAGTATTAAAAGTGTAGCAGAAACTAGAAGCCTAGAACCAGACCATTGACTCACTGCAATGAACATTTACAACTAAAGCTGTCTGATTCAAAGGGTATACGGTGGCACAAACCATGACATGCTGCAGCTTCATGGTAAGATAGTTTTTCAGGTTTTGTTTGCTTGTTCATTTTTGTTTGGTTGGTTTTGTTTGTTTTGTATGAGGGTGGTTTACAAAGGCAGAAATATGGGGTGGGGAGATGGATGAGATTGGGGTGCATGATGGGAAATTCACAAAAAATGAGTAAAAAGGTTTTAAAAATGTCTACAACATTTGAGAAATGAATGATTGTGTATGTATTTACACATCCCCCCACACATACACACATATGACATGTGCATATAAGCATGTTATGTGCATACATGTTTGTTTATTCATATACCATTGTCTGAGTCCAGCATTTAACTCTCAACATTTATGAGATAGATAATTTTGCTCTAGATGGAGTGCATGCTATCCTTAAAATATTGGAGAAAACAGTAGAAGCCACAAGGACCCTCTCAGGGCCCTTTCCTGCCATTTCCCCCTGAGGTAGGACATAAAAGCTGGAAAAGAGTTTCTGACTTTTCCCCAAGGCAGGAAGTAGGACTCTTCTGTTCAAGGCATGCTTCTGATAGCTGGTACAAAAATAAAACCATGCCTATCTTTGAAAATGCCAGGATCCAGAAAGGGGATGATCGAAGAGGTTGGGTAAGACTCCCCAGTCTGTTCTCTTTAAACCCATGTTCTTCCTAGCATATCCCTCTCTATGTCTACCTTTTCATTAATCCTCCCACTAACAAGTACACAGGTTGAGCATGGTGGAACACGCCTTTAATCCCAGCATTTGGAAAGAGGAGACAGGTAGATCTCTGTGAGTTCAAGGCCAGCCTAGTCTACATAACAGGCTAGCCAGTGCTAAATAGCGAGACCCTATGTCAAAACAAACCAACAAACAAAAGAGAAAAACACAGGTGTATACATTTTAGGGGTGTCCATTTTAGGGGTGCAATGTCTTCATTTCCTTAATAAGTCTACTTTATACTATAAATCTGAACATAGCTATAATGTATCTTATATACATGCCATCATTTAATTCATATTAATTATTTAATGCACACAATTACATCATCCCATCTATTTTAATACGCTAAGGGAATTAAATGGCCAGATACTAAGTTCTTCAAAAAGAATAAGGGTTCAGTTCACTAGAAGCTTGTGGCCAGCAGCCTTTTCGACCTGCACTGCCTTCTCTTCAGCTTATAGCCTTCTGCCTTTGAACTGCCATTGAAGACCACTAGAGTAGGAGGTTCAAAGTGCTTTCTGTGCGGCAGCATCCATTTGTGCCTGTGCCATGACCTTAGGAATCTCAGTCACCACGGGAGTGAAGTCCTCTCCACAGACGCATGCAAGCCTTTGAAAATCACACTACTTAATTTTATAACCTGCTTGACTGTTCCCTTTGTCATTCCTAGCTTATACTTTAGTATGGTTTCTTAGCTAACTATGTGTTGCCTTTTCCAAAGAAGAGAGAGTCCTCTAGTGGCCACAGTGAGTTCTGTTTTGTAGCCCTCATAAAGAGAAGAGTCTGGAGAGTGAGCCTTTTAATTTCTAAGAGCTATGAGAGTTGATGATCTGGGAGGAGCAAGGAATGATGTGAAGCAGTAAAAGACACAGGGAAGGATGACATGATGGCACACATCCAAGACTTCTCGTTCCGATGCTGGCGGCAGTCAGGGGATTTGATGAAGCCTTAGAGACTTGTAGATGTGAACCACCGACTATTCAAGATCTTCCTGATTATCATTAATGATTTATGACCGTTTCCTCCTCCTTGTTCTCTCAGATCATTTCTCACTTATCCACACTGCTTTTGGACCACACCGGTGAACTCGCCTACAACTGTCAGACCCAAATGAAGCCTACCCTTGCATAATCCTACCGGGAAGTAGCTAAGGCAGAGAGAGTCTGTTAGCATTATGTTTGTATTAAAAAAGAATCAAGAAAATACATTTGCATTTCTGGTTCCCTGCTTTTTTTCTCCCCCTCATTAGATGGAGAGAGGAGGATCATGGGGTCATTTTTCTCTCTTTAATTCTAATGAAGCAGCTGGAGAGATCAAAAAATCATTGTGCACAGTCAAAACCAATTAAAGGGAGAATACCAGCAACCTGCAATTATCCATATTTTAAAAAATGATGCCAGAGATTTAATTGGATAAATAAAAGTCAGCCTGTATTCCAGTAACAATTTGCCTAGTAACTCTACTGTAGACATTTTCCCAAAGAAACTACTGTGTCTATTTTTGGTGTCTTGCTCCGTTAAACCTAAGCGCGTGCTTCCGACATAGTGGCCAGGCTGAAGGCTCTTAGGATGGGGAAGAGGCCTGAATCCTATGTCTAGTGCCCAATGTGACAATCCAAAGTAGAAAACAAAATTAGCCTCCATTCTCATGGCCTTAAGGAGGCAGGAACCAAATGTAATGGATGAAAATAATCACTTATCTAAGAACTGCAGTCATTGCTTACAGAACATTGTTCCTGTGCTATGGTGATGAATCACTTTGGGAATCAAAGTGTTGCCACATCGCCTTTCAATGCAAGTAGACCACACAATGGTGGGTCACGTTCTACTTTAAACTCTGGGCGGTTTACAGAACGAAAAGTTCCCCTGCCACCATGTATTATCTTTCTGAGACTGTCACACCTCTACAATTCCTGAGCATTCTACTCAGAAAGTGTCACTTTGGCATAGGGATTATTTTGAGGAACTAAACAAATAAAAACAAAACCACTAAAAACAATAGAGGCAGGAACAGTCTACACCAAACCACGAGTTTTCTCTTTCTAAAACACAGGAATTTTTGTTGTTTATTATTATTATTTTTTTTTTTTACTGAGGAAGCCACCATTCTAGACATGTGTCCTTCTCTAGTGCCACAGGCCTGTAATCTGAGTACTGAAGACAGGAGGATCCCAAGGTTAAGATCTGTTTGGGCTACAGCGATCTCTCTCTACTATCTCAGGAAGGGAAAGTCTTTTAACAACTCTGAGCAATAGAGATTGTACTGACTTAAATCTGCATAATAAGGTAAACTAAAAAAAAAAATCTATGTCCTTTGTTTTCCAGACTTTCCTGACTGTTTTTCCATATTTTTCTCCCATCCTAAAAGTCTAAATTCTACCCACCAGTCTTAGTGGTGGATTTCTCTTCCTCACAAGCGTCATGACCAAGAAGCAAGTTGGGGAGGAAAGGGTTTATTCAGCTTACACTTCCACATTGCTCTTCATCACCAAAGGAAGTCAGGACTGGAACTCAAGCAGGTGAGGAAGTAGGAGCTGATGCAGAGACCATGGAGAAATGTTTCTTATTGGCTTGCTTCCCCTAGCTTGCTCAGCTTGCTTTCTTACAGAACCCAAGACTATCAGCCCAGGGATGGCCCTACCCACAAGGGACCCTCCTCCTTTGATCACTGATTGAGAAAATGTCCCACAGCTGGGTCTCTTAGAGGCACCTCCCCCACTGAAGCGCCTTTCTCCGTGGTAACTCCAGCCTGTGTCAAGTTGACACACAAACCCAGCCAGAACGCCATTCCTTTGAGTTTTGTATCTGTGATCAGTCCTGCAAACGTAAAACATGAGCTGATGCCATAATAGACTTCTGCTGCTGGGGTGAGGGCGCAGGGGTTAGGAATGTTTACTGCCCTGGCAGAGCACCCTGATTCACTTCCTTGAAGCTCACACACATCTAGAGCTCCTGCTCCAGTGGATGTGACATATGCTTCACTCATCCACAAGCTCTTTGGGGGGGGGTTCCCCCCGAGACAGGGTTTCTCTGTGTAGCCCTAGCTATCCTGGAACTCACTCTGTAGACCAGGCTGGTCTCGAACTCAGAAATCCGCCTGCCTCTGCCTCCCAAGTGCTGGGATTAAAGGCGTGCGCACAGCCACTGCCGACGCTGCCGCCACCCCACCGCCGCCACCACCACCCAGCTACAACCTCTTTACACACATGAGCTACACATGCAGTCACTCACACCCACATTACATAAAATAAGTAAATATTTAAAATGAACACATTTTTAGTTTAGTTTTTTTTCTTATGAATCTGGCATTGGATTGTGTCTTATTTCTATTTTCAGACAGGGACTCTGTATGCCATTGTGGTTCTAGCTTACTCTGCAGTCAAAGATGATCTTGAACTTGTGATACTTCTGTGGTTACCAAGCCTTTGGGTGCTGCGATTATAGGTATGTGCTACCAGTCCAGTTTATGTAGTTCTTGGGATCAAGCCCAGGGATTCCTGAATACCGAGCACACAAACCACCAGATACGCTAAAACTACAACTCTGGTATTAAACAGTCTAATTTATGAGTTGGACAACTGTTGAGATCAAGCTACCTGAAGTTAGCTCAGCCTGTAGAAAAGAATAATTTGTTTTCATTTTTCAAGCTGGGCTTTACCCTAGGGGTCTCTGTTTTACAAGAATCTCTTGTTTCCATTTCAACAGAGAATAAGAACTCTTAGAGTATTGGTGGACTCGATATAACTATAGCATCTCTCAGGCATCGTCCATCTAGCACAGAATGATAAATGACTTGATCCTGGGGATAGAAAAGGAGGTGCCCTGTAAGCTTATCAGGATGAAGTGAAACTGCAGGGCTACATGGGTACATTAAAATGATATTAGAGAAACCAGGCTTGAGAACTTACCACACTTGCTAGACCAAGGAAAAAGACATAATTTTCTTCATTTAAACTGCAAAAAGTGATTGACACCTAACACGGTGGTGGCATCGCTCTCACATTTAATTGTCATCTGATATCTCATGTGTGTGTGTGTGTGTGTGTGTGTGTGTGTGTGTGTGTGTGAAGGACCACAAATCAGAGGATTTTCCAAATATCCCTATAAGCGTCTGCTTAGCTCCAACCCCACTGCTGATACAGCATACTCTGTCTCCCAGCTTACTCACTCATCTGGACCTGGAATTGAGTTTGCGTGTCCTGTTCTCAGGTCTTCTTCAGACTTTCTCAGCTAGGACAGTTTTGTCCTCAAACCCTACTCCAGCAGCTACAACATCTCTCTCCTGGCACTGCTCTGTTCCTTATCTTATCAATCCTCAGCCCACTTCTGAAATCCCTTGAACCCTACTGAAGCTTCTTTAACTTGTATTCATCCTATAAACACACACACACACACACACACATGATAGATAGATTTAGATATAAATAGAATAGTTGCTGTGTGTTGTATGATCTATGACATAATAGCTAATATTAGTAATTAAGACAGTACCTGGCGGCGGCGGCGGCGGCGGCGGTAGCAGTGGCTGCTCCAGCTGAAGGGCCATCAGCAGTGGAACCAAGGCGACACAGGGTCCAGTTAGGCCCTGCGCCCACGACCACTGACCTTCGCTGACCAGCCGGGCGGCAAGCAACTGCGGTTCTGCGGAGCCTTTCGCTGCACGGAAGCCACTTCAGAACTCGGCTGCCCGCCAGTCAGGAGAGACTCACCGCCATCTTGATCCCGGGCTCCAGAGATCAGTCAGACTGAGGTACACAAACATAATCCTAGGCCCAACACCGCAGGGGTCTGAGCCAGACGGGCGTTGGCCTGCACCCAGGCCCTGGGCTGTTCGAGTGGCCATCGGGGCGCCAACCCAGCCAGGAGTTTTTTTTTTTTTGCCCCGGCCGGTGCACGCGCCGCCATTTTGCCTACAGGAGCCAGAGTGCTCGGGAGGGCAGAGACTGCTAACAAGCGTAGCCTGAGGCTAACAAAACGGGGGTCTAGGCCCCAAAAGGCACAGGACTGACCCCAAGAACTGGGCGGCTTGGTGGGCCATCTGTGTGTCAACCAGCCCAGGAGGTTATTAGCACAACAGACTCTCCCGGTGCTTTCGCGGAGCGCGGACGCGCACGCCCGCCATCCGGGTCACCTGGCGGACCCAAATAACAGACATAGCCCTAGGGGAACTTTGCTCGGACCTTGGCCTCCCAGGCGTTTGCCTGGACTCAGGGCCCAGGCGACAAGGCTAACCTAGTGTGCGCCAGCCCGGTTGGGGAAATCGGCTGCCCAGCGGAGTGAGCGGAGCACAGGGGAGGTCACAGCAACATTCACCTTCGGAGCTCCCTGGGGGTGCACACGGGTTCCACCTGGTCCACAGACACAATCTGGGGCAAGGCCTCAGGCAGAAGCCCCCAGCTCAAATCTCTCCGCTTCAGATCAGCCTGGGTGGCCGCCACATCTCCAGGTCCCTCAAGAGGCTAGTGGGGGCTTCCGGGCGGCCAGCTGGGAAAAGTCGGTGTGCTCCGATAAATCCTGCGGGCCCCAGCGGGAGCCTTCAGGTGCCTGCTTTGGGATCTGAACAGCCTGGAAAACAGCACCCTGTCTACAGGCAGTGCAGAGTGTAAGCTGTGCACCAGAGGCCAACGGGGAAGGGGCAGCTTGCACTGGTGAGTCCAGCACTGACAAGACCAAGTAACACCAGTGAGAGCTAGATGGCAAAAGGCAAACGCAGAAACGTCACTAACAGAAATCAAGGCAATATGGCAACATCTGAACCAAATTCTCCTCTACCAGCAAGTCCTGGATACCCCATCACACCAGTAAAACAAGATTTGGATTTAAAATCACTGGTCATGATGCTGGTACAGGAACACATGAAGGTCATTGAGGAGAAAATGGATCAAAAGTTAGAAGCCCTTGCAAGGGAAACACAAAAATCATTGAAAGAAATCCAGGAGAATACAAAAGCCAACAAGGAGGAAATGCAAAAAACACTTAAAGAAATACAGGAGAACTTTGCTCAACAGGCTGAGGTCATGAAAGACGAAACACAAAAATCTCTTAAAGAAATACAGGAGAACTTTGGTCAACAGGCTGAGCTCATGAAAGAGGAAACACAAAAATCTCTTAAAGAATTACAGGAAAACACAAACATGCAAGGGAAGGAGCTAAGCAAAACCATCCAGGATCTAAAATCAGAAGTAGAAACAACTAAGAAAACTCAAAGGGAGACAACTTTGGAGATAGAAAGCCTTGGGAAGAAATCAGGGGACAGAGATGCAAATATCAACAACAGAATACAAGAGATAGAAGAAAGAATCTCAGATGCTGAAGATTCCATAGAAACCATGGACTCAACAGTTAAAGAAAATGCAAAGCGCAAAAAGCTTGTAACCCAAAATATCCAGGAAATCCAGGACACAATGAGAAGACCAAACCTAAGGATTATAGGCATAGATGAGAGTGAAGATTTACAACTTAAAGGGCCAGCAAATATCTTCAATAAAATTATGGAAGAAAACTTCCCTAACCTAAAGAGAGAGATGCCCATGAATATACAAGAAGCCTACAGAACTCCAAACAGACTGGACCAGAACAGAAATACTTCCCGTCACATAATAATCAAAACACCAAATGTTCTAAACAAAGAAAGAATACTAAAGGCAGTAAGAGAAAAAGGCCAAGTAACATATAAAGGAAGACCTATCAGAATCACAGCAGACTTTTCACCTGAGACTATGAAGGCTAGAAGGTCCTGGGCAGATCTCATGCAGACTCTAAGAGAACACAAATGCCAACCAAAACTACTATATCCAGCAAAACTCTCAATCACCATAGATGGAGAAACTAAGATATTTCACGACAAAACCAAGTTCACCCAATATCTATCCACAAACCCAGCCCTAAAAAGGATAATAGGAGGACAACACCAATACAAGGAGGGAAACTCCACCCTGAAAAAAGCAAGATAGTAACCTTTCATCAAACCCAAATAAGTTAAGCAATCAAATTTAAAAAATAACGTCAAAAATGATAGGAAGTAACAATCACTATTCCTTAATATCTCTTAACATCAATGGACTCAATGCCCCAATAAAAAGACACAGACTAACTGACTGGATACGTAAACAGGACCCTACATTTTGCTGCTTACAGGAAACACACCTAAGGGTCAAAGACAAACACTACCTTAGAGTAAAAGGCTGGAAGACAATTTTACAAGCAAATGGTCTCAGGAAACAAGCTGGAGTAGCCATTTTAATATCAGATAAAATTGACTTTCAACCCAAAGTCATCAAAAGAGACTCTGAGGGACACTTCTTGCTGGTCAAAGGAAAAATACAACAAGAAGAACTCTCAATCCTGAACATCTATGCTCCAAATGCAAGGGCACCCTCTTTCATAAAAGAAACTTTATTAAAACTCAAAGCACACATTGCACCTAACACAATAATTGTTGGTGACTTCAACACTGCACTTTCCTCAATGGACCGATCAGGAAAACAGAAACTAAACAAGGACACAATGAAACTAATTGAAGCTTTGGACCAATTAGATTTAACTGATATATATAGAACATTCTATCCTAAAACAAAAGAATATACCTTTTTTTCAGCACCTCATGGTACCTTCTCCAAAATCGACCATATAATTGGTCACAAGACAGACCTCAACAAATATAAAAAGATAGAACTAATCCCATGCCTCCTATCTGATCACTATGGAATAAAAGTGGTCTTCAATAGCAACAGAAACAACAGAAAACCCACAAACACGTGGAGATTGAACAATACTCTACTCAATGACACCTTGGTCAAGGAAGAAATAAAGAAAGAAATTAAAGACTTTTTAGAACACAATGAAAATGAAAACACAACATACCCAAATCTATGGGACACAATGAAAGCAGTGCTAAGAGGAAAACTCATAGCCCTGAGTGCCTCCAAAAAGAAAATGGAGAGAGCATACATTACCAACTTAATGACACACCTGAAAGCCCTAGAACAAAAAGAAGCTATTTCACCCAGGAGGAGTAGAAGGCAGGAAATCATCAAACTCAGGGCCGAAATCAATCAAGTAGAAACAAAGAGAACCATACAAAAAATCAACAAAACTAGGAGCTGGTTCTTTGAGAAAATCAACAAGATAGATAAACCCTTAGCCAGACTGACCAAAGGGCACAGAGAAAGTATCCAAATTAACAAACTTAGAAATGAAAAGGGAGACATAACAACGGAAACTGAGGAAATCCAAAAAATCATCAGATCCTACTACAAGAGCCTGTACTCAACACAACTGGAGAATCTGGAGGAAATGGACAATTTCCTTGACAGATACCAAATACCAAAATTAAATCAGGACCAACTAGACCATCTAAACAGTCCCATAAAGCCTAAAGAAATAGAAGGAATCATAGAAAGTCTTCCAACCAAAAAAAGCACAGGACCAGATGGTTTCAGTGCAGAATTCTACCAGACCTTCAAAGAAGAGTTAACACCAATACTCTTCAAACTATTCCACAAAATAGAAACAGAAGGAACACTACCCAATTCCTTCTACGAAGCCACAATTACGCTGATACCAAAGCCACACAAAGATCCAACAAAGAAAGAGAACTTCAGACCAATTTCCCTTATGAACATCGATGCAAAAATACTCAACAAAATTCTTGCCAACCGAATCCAAGAACACATCAAAACGATCATCCACCATGATCAAGTAGGCTTTATCCCGGGAATGCAGGGTTGGTTCAATATACGGAAATCCATCAATACAATCCACTACATAAACAAACTCAAAGAACAAAATCATATGGTCATTTCATTGGATGCTGAAAAAGCATTTGACAAAATTCAGCATCCTTTCATGCTTAAAGTCTTGGAGAGAACAGGAATTCAAGGCCCATACCTAAACATAGTAAAAGCAATATACAGCAAACCGGTAGCCAGCATCAAACTAAACGGAGAGAAACTTGAAGCAATCCCACTGAAATCAGGGACCAGACAAGGCTGCCCCCTTTCTCCTTATCTTTTCAATATTGTACTTGAGGTACTAGCTCGGGCAATTCGACAACATAAGGAGGTCAAAGGGATACAAATTGGAAAGGAGGAAGTCAAACTATCATTATTTGCAGACGACATGATCGTCTACCTAAGTGACCCAAAGAACTCCACTAGAGAGCTCCTACAGCTGATAAACAACTTCAGCAAAGTGGCAGGTTACAAAATCAACTCAAGCAAATCAGTGGCCTTCCTATACTCAAAGGATAAGCAGGCTGAGAAAGAAATTAGGGAAATGACCCCCTTCACAATAGCCACAAACAGTATAAAGTATCTTGGGGTGACTCTTACCAAACATGCGAAAGATCTGTATGGCAAGAACTTCAAGACTCTGAAGAAGGAAATGGAAGAAGACCTCAAAAAATGGGAAAACCTCCCATGCTCATGGATCGGTAGAATCAATATAGTTAAAATGGCCATTTTGCCTAAAGCACTATACAGATTCAATGCAATACCCATCAAAATCCCAACTCAATTCTTCACAGAGTTAGAAAGAGCAATTATCAAATTCATCTGGAACAACAAAAAACCCAGGATAGCTAAAACTATTCTCAGCAACAAAAGAAAATCTGGGGGAATCAGTATCCCTGACCTCAAGCAATACTACAGAGCAATAGTGTTAAAAACTGCATGGTATTGGTACAGTGACAGGCAGGAGGATCAATGGAACAGGATTGAAGATCCAGAAATGAACCCACACACCTATGGCCACTTGATCCTCGACAAAGAGGCTGAAAACATCCAATGGAAAAAAGATAGCCTTTTCAACAAATGGTGCTGGTTCAACTGGAGGTCAGCATGCAGAAGAATGCGAATTGATCCATCCTTGTCTCCTTGTACTAAGCTCAAATCCAAATGGATCAAGGACCTCCACATAAAGCCAGACACTCTGAAGCTAATAGAAAAGAAACTGGGGAAGACCCTTGAGGACATCGGTACAGGGAGAAAGTTTCTGAACAGAACACCAATGGCGTATGCTCTAAGAGCAAGAATTGACAAATGGGACCTCATAAGGTTACAGAGTTTCTGTAAGGCAAAGGACACCGTCAAGAGGACAGATCGGCAACCAACAAATTGGGAAAAGATCTTCACCAATCCTACATCAGATAGAGGGCTAATATCCAATATATATAAAGAACTCAAGAAGTTAGACTCCAGAAAACCGAACAACCCTATTAAAAAATGGGGTACAGAGTTAAACAAAGAATTCTCACCTGAAGAACTTCGGATGGCGGAGAAGCATCTTAAAAAATGCTCCACTTCATTAGTCATTAGGGAAATGCAAATCAAAACAACCCTAAGATTTCATCTTACACCAGTCAGAATGGCTAAGATTAAAAATTCAGGAGACAGCAGGTGTTGGAGAGGGTGCGGAGAAAGAGGAACACTCCTCCACTGCTGGTGGGGTTGCAAATTGGTACAACCACTCTGGAAAGCAGTCTGGCGGTTCCTCCGAAAACTGGGCACCTCACTTCCAGAAGATCCTGCTATACCACTCCTGGGCATATACCCAGAGGATTCCCCACCATGTAATAAGGATACATGCTCTACTATGTTCATAGCAGCCCTATTTATAATTGCCAGATGCTGGAAAGAACCCAGGTATCCCTCAACAGAAGAGTGGATACAAAAAATGTGGTATATCTACACAATGGAGTACTATTCAGCCATTAGAAACAATGAATTCATGAAATTCTTAGGCAAATGGATGGAGCTAGAGAACATCATACTAAGTGAGGTAACCCAGACTCAAAAGGTGAATCATGGTATGCACTCACTAATAAGTGGTTATTAACCTAGAAAACTGGAATACCCAAAACATAATCCACACATCAAATGAGATACAAGAAGAAAGCAGGAGTGGTCCCTGGTTCTGGAAAGACTCAGTGAAACAGTATTTGGCAAAACCAGAACGGGGAACTGGGAAGGGGTGGGAGGGAGGACAGGGGAGGAGAAGGGGGCTTACGGGACTTTCGGGGAGTGGGGGGGGGCTAGAAAAGGGGAAATCATTTGAAATGTAAATAAATTATATCAAATAAAAAAAAAAGACAAAAAAAAAAAAAAAAAAAAAAAAAAAAAAAAAAAAAAAAAAAAGACAGTACCTTGCTCATATTTCCAAAAGAGGCAGATTTTTTTATGACAACCTGCTATCATTAAACCACTGACCTTTGTGAATTCAGTAATATTCAGTAAATTCTGAGTTTGTGGAAAGATGCAGACATGGTAACCCACGTCTCTGGCATAGTTTCATAACACAGCTAATGTCCCTGGGGTGAATGGGGATATTTCCCTCTCCCATATCTGTGCATGTATCCGTTTAAGAGTAAGTAGAAAGAAATAAGGATAAGTGCTTATGTCTTTATAAATATCCATAGTTGGGCTATATTACTAATCAATCTGATGGGTGAAGCTTCCTTGTCTATCCAATATGCCCCAATTACATGAATAATAGTGTAGCATACCTCAAGCATTCAAAAATCTACAGAGTCAGTAGTATACATGAGATCCTGGAGAAGACTCTAGTGTTATAAACACTAGATAGAGATCATAATGTTATGGGATCACTAACATCACTATCATTTATAATATCAATTCTTTAAATTTTTGAGTGCTTATAGTGGATGTACATTATATTGGCTTGGTGTAGGGCAGTGGTTTGCAGCCTTCCTGTGCCTTGACCTTATAGACAGTTAATTAATTGTCCACTGACTGTATAATTTAGGCAGGGAACTGTGAATCTTGTATGTTTCCTGAGACTCTTGAGGCTTATAAGTTTGCTGAACTTTCTAAATCTTATAAGCCTCATTCCCCGTTCCAGAGGAGAATTTTTAATCCAGAGGAAAGAGCTATACAAGAACAATTTGTTATAAAATATTTTAAATTGAATACACACAGGCAAATAGAAAAGACAGATGGATCCACCAAAGGAAAAGGTTAAATGAAGAAGTCCTACGATTGCTCTGAGTCACACTTGTTTGGCCATCTACAAATTTATTGAGAGCTCATGTTTTTGTTAAATTCCATTTATAAATCCTAATCTCCAACACCGCTCTTAATCTCAAATAATTGAGAAAGCTGCAACACTAAGTCTTTGATATTTGGATGTTTTTCTAACTGGTCCCTTCCCGATGCTAGATAGAGGTTCCATCCTAAATAGCTTTATTAGCAAAATTCTGCTGTGTTCAGGAAAGTTAACTATGAATAAGAAAAGATATCCATTCCTATCACTCAGGAAAATCCAAACAGTTTTGGAGATAAATGGTAGAAATCAAGGGAAATGACTTCATGAGCTTCCTACGGTGACATCTTTATAGTACATCCCTCCCGGGTTGCACTCTTTTGAGATGAACCTTAGTGCTGTGCAGCCCACTGTGTGCCCATGAAGATGGACAGCAGATGAGTGTGCATAAAGAAAATGCTATTGTAACCGCTGTACATGCTTTCTAAAGTTGCCATTGCTAAGAACCACTGACTGGAGGTCTTAACTGATGGGGATTCATCCTCTCAGGGTGGGAGAAGCTGGAAGACCAAGACGAAACCTTCTTTGATTGACAGAGGTCTGCCTTCTAACTTTGTACACAGCTGGTTGTGGTTGCTTTGTGTACAGCCATTGCAGTGTCTTTTCCTCTCCTAGTAAAGACAGAAGTCCTAGTGATATGATTTATTTAGCTTTAAAAGTCCAAAGTCTGATATAATCACACTGGGGGTTGAAGATTTAAAATATAAACTTTGAAAGACACACACTTCCTCCCTTAACAAAGAGCGGCCATCAACCAGGGATCTGTAATTGCATGTGAAGCACACTATGTGCAATTAAAAGAAGAATGTCAAGGAAAGCCATAAGGTCTGTATATCACACGGATCTGGGGTGTGAATTTAAGGGAATGATTATATAATGTGTCATCCAAACTAAGACACATATAAGAATAAAAAGGCGCATGAAAAGTAGTGACTAAATACTAACTGATCTGTGTCAAATACAATGTAGAACAGTCTCAGGAGGATCCTGAGCATAGTCATGTAAGGATGAGCCCGCAGAAGAAATATCATCTAAACTGAGACCTAAAGAATACAGGTAAAGGAAACATTGTATTAAGGTTCGAGATGTAATTTAAAAGTTTTCATCAAAAAAATAGCATAATTAGCAATATGACTGGTGATCTCAAAGGGTACAAAGAGATGAGGAGAGATAATCATCAGGTTATCGAGCAGGACATCATGAACCAAAACACGGTGGTGGAGAAACAGCAGCATTCGGAAGACTGACAAATGTGTCTAAGGCTTGGAACAAGCAAGAAGGAAGGTTAAGTAGTATTCAGAAATAATAGGTTTCCTTAAACAGTTTGCCCTTGGTTTTGATAGCAGATATCTGCAAATAAAAATTTCCATCAAGCCAGGCGGTGGAGGTGCACACCTTTAATCCCAGCACTTGGGAGGCAGAGGCAGGTGAATTTCTGAGTTCAAAGCCATCCTGGTCTACAGAGTGAGTTCCCAGACAGCCAGGGCTACACAGAGAAACCCTGTCTTGAAAAAAACATTCCATCATAGGACCTGGCAAGATGGCTCTAAAGACTTTAGAACCATTTGTCACACAGTCCTAATGACCTGAGTTATATTTCTAGATCTCGCTAGAGAAGAAAATCCTCTGACATCCTCATGCTTTCTATGACACATGAATGCCTGCACACACACACACACACACACACAGAGAGAGAGAAGAGAGAGAGAGAGAGAGAGAGAGAGAGAGAGAGAGAGAGAGAGAGAGAGAGAGAGACTTTCTGTTTCCATCACAGAGTAGTATCACAAGTAACTTGGCTTGAGTTTTTAAAGAACCACAATCCAATTAGATTGAGATAAACTATGTACTACTGGCTTTTTTTTCCCTCCACAGTATCTCTCTTTCTGTGGAAATGTAGGGCTGTTATTTTAGATGCTCAATTATAATTAGATTCTAATTAATAATGAAATTTTTTACCTATAAAACAAATTATGGTATGCACAAAAATGTCACAGTGAACCAAATATACTGTATACTTAATATATATCAGTAAAAATGAAAGCAAAGACACTAGCATGGAACAGCAGTCAAGAGTGTCAATGAGACAAAACCATTCAGGTCAGAGAAGAACCAAGGTGAGTGGGCCTCTGGTGAGACTCAGGACAAAACTAGGAGACTCTGAGCAGTAAAGCAGATTGTCCCCTGGTGTTAACCTCCTCATGCCCAGCATTTGAAGGAGCAAGGTGACAATTCCCAAAGGCCGCCACTTTCCAAAGAATGAACACTTCTGTGGCCAATAATCATAACTATAATGAACTGGACCACATTAAAAAACTTGAAGTCTAAAAACCTATACTAACACTCTAATAAAACACAGTGAAATTGTCATAAAATATTTATAAATTACTGTGAAAGTTATGACGAGGACCAAGCATTTATTTTACCTTTCTTCTGTAATCTGGATAAAACTATGAACAAACCTAGGTGAGGGTTGTTTCTCACCAGAAATGGTCTAGTTCCATGATTCTCAATCATTTCACAGGGGCCACATATCAGATAGCTTGCATATCAGATATTTACATTATGATCACAAGGGTAGCAAAATTACAGTTATGAAGTAGCAATGAAAATAATTTTGTTGGGGTCAGTTGAAGAACTGACCATTAGTTGGTTGAGAACCACTGGTCTAGTTAATAAGTGAAGAAGCAAAGTTATAATTAGCATGTCCCCACTTTGCAGCAATGACTAACTTAGGTGTTAATCAACAATTGCTGCTAAAGCTGTATAAGAAAAGAAAAACATTTGTTCCTGTCAGACAAACAAAATCATATCTCTAAATTCATTTAACCAAAAATAAACTGATTGGGCACAAACTTTTTAAAACTTGTAGTCAAATCTCAGAGTCACCTAAATATATTCAAGAGATTTAGTACCATATAGGCTGTACCCAGCAAATAAGCAAAACAAATCACGTAATTAAAAATACTTAGTTATGAAAAAATTCCCTTTAAAAAAATAAACACTGAAATTAACCAGACCCAGGCTACACATTTTGATGAATTTGAGACACTTAGAATAGGCATTCTGAAGCTGCAAGTTTCACATTGTGTTCTGTACTTTCTCTACTGAATATATTTTATGTACTTATCAAGCATCCAAGATGAAAATCTAAGACAGAGTTGGAACTAGAAAAGCATTTTGCTCTTTGCTGAATCATGGCCATGACTTGCAAGTCCTTCCTTCTCCTGTAATATTTGTTCTTTCTTGTTCTCTGCTTTTTGTATTATATTGTACTCACATATGTGTGTTTGCATATATGCACTGGCTAGGTTCAGCATACAAGGGAGAGTATATTTGTTTTCTTTCTGAGATTGTATGACCTCACTTAATATGAGATATTCTAAGTACATCTATTATCATGTAAATTTTGGATGCATTTTTGTTTAGATCTTAATAATAACACATCTGTGGGTTGATTCTTGCTACAGTGAAGAAAGAAATAATAATCATGGAATACGAATATCTCAGTGAAAGGGATGATGTTCTCTGGGAATAAGATAACTGGGTCATAGGGGAGTTCTATTTTTAATTTTTTGAAGATCCCAAACTGACTTCTATAATGACTGTATTCGTTTGCACTCCCACTAACCGCTCTTCTTCCTTCTCATCTTCTCCCACATTTATTGTCAAATTTGCTGATGATAGATACTCTGAATTTCTCAAATTAACAAATAAAAGGAAATTGGGGAAGACTGGAAAGATATGCATAATAACAATGTGTATTAACTATATGTATATCACCATTGAAAGAAACAAACAGTAATTAAAATGATAGTATTAATTGAGCACGATGGCATATTTTTATAATTTCAGTCTTCAGGAACCTAAGGTCAGTAAAACACAATTTTAAGAACAAACCAGACTCTGCCTCAATACAAACAAACAAGAAACCACATGTTATTTATGACATAATGAAACATCTAAAAAAATACCCAATAAATACATGTTAATTAGATATTTTAATTCTTATATAGTTGAAGAGAGGGGTTCAGTTCTATACATAACCTCAAAATCCTTGACAGACATCTGGACTAGGCATATTAATGTAGATGATAGAATAAGATATCAGCTAACCCCATAAGAGTCAATGATATAACAAGCTTTGTACAGATCAACCTCTAGACAGTTGATATTTGGGGCTGGAATTTCTTCCAGTGTATTGCAAGGTCATTATGGTACATCCATTGTTTCTGCCAAACCACGTGGCTATTGAATCCTACTGTGCAGTGGTTACAAAGTACAAAATAATAAAATAGTTCTACATATTGCCCAGTGTCTCCAGGGCAGTGGTTCTCAACGTGTGAATTGTGACCCCCTTGAGAAAAATCTGTCTCCAAAAATATTTACCTTATGATTCATAACAATAGCAAAATTGTAGTTACAAAAAAATGTTATGATTGGGAATCACCACAACTTGAGGCAATGCATTAGAGGGTCACAGAATTAGGAGGTTGAAAACCACTGCACCTGGAAGGGAGACTTTAGAAATCTTATAATCCTAGAATCCAATTATAAACTTACCCCCACTCGCTATAACCATCTTTCCAGGCCTGAACTTTCTCTTCAATGAAATACAAATGATATGGTCTAATTCATCCGGTCTGACACTTATTAATAATTTTCTTTCTTAAATAGGAACATGCTAAAATACCAACCATTATGAACAATATTCTGTTTCTTCTTCTATCATTTGAATCTTAAATATCCATTCTAACGCCTAAAAGTTGGTGTGCCGTTGGTGTAATGGTGAGCATAGCTACTTTCCAAAGTCTGTATGGTGAAGGCTTGATCACAAGTGCAGCAGTATGAGAGGGTACTGGAGTCGTCTTCTTTACAAGAAAACTTATTTTTCAATCACTTTTTTATTGTCAAGGTTATAATATAGTTACATCATTCTCCCTATTTCTTTTCTTTCCTCAGAACCCTCCCATATACCCCTCCTCCTTCTTTTTCAAATTCGTGGCCTGCTTTTTATTAATTGTTGTTGTGTACATACATGTATATGTAAACTGGATGGAACCTTTCAAGTGGTGGAACCTAGCCGTAAGTCTTCTGGTCTTTGGTGTCATGTCATGACCTTGAAGGGGATATTAAGAAACAAGTCATTTCTCCTCCCCCCCCCCACCCTGTGATCTAAACAGCGCTTTGCCATGTGCTGATACTTTTATGTGCAATCTTGTCACTGGCCCAAAGCCACAGTCAACCAACTAAGACTACAACCTCCCAGCATTTAAGTCTGTGCTGTGGGCCTAAATGAGCTTTCACCTTATTTACACCATCATTCCAAGGGTTTTGTTTTGCTTTGCTTTGTTTGCAGCAATGAAAAGCTACTTAACACAAGTATCTAAACCAAGTGTCCAGGCAGACCAAATGGTAGGCATGTAACTCAAACCCAAGGCTGGATTTCATTGGTATAAGAAGATGGAATCAGGGTCTCACACATGTGAAGTACACATACAACATTCTGTTTCTTCATTAAAGAGTTCTTAATACCTAAATAACATTAAACCTAGTTTCTATAAAGAAATGCATTCTGAGTTACAGTAAGAGATTCTAGGAAAATGCATCTTGTGGGTTCCACAGAGCATTTGAAGATGGAGGACAAGAATGCTCACTGCCCTTATCTCCTGAAGCAACTTCAAATAGCATTTCACATCTCCTAGGGACCCTGCAATCATGGTTCTAACTAATCATGCTAGTTAGAAGGTTTCTGCCTACTGTTTTCTTTACTTTTGTTATTGCGTATAGCCACCCGATCAAATGTAAAAGGTATAAGAGGGCAGCTATCCTGCAGGTACTGACACGTCCATTTCCCCTCCCTCTTGCAAGACATAGATATCACAGGTGAGAGGGTCTAACATTTTAGTTAAATGTTGAGGTCTAGGTAACAGTTGCCTGGCTATTTTGTGCTTTTACAACTATTATAAGGAAACTTCTCATCTGTTGTTTCTACTGTTACTAGGAAACTTTCTCATGCCCAAGTTGATTACACATTGTTACCTCCTGTGTCCTTGGAAACCAATCATAATAGAAGTCAGTAGGACTGTTTTGGGTAGTTACCCACCATGGGCTTGGACCAAAATGAATGAACCAACAGCATTCCCAGTACCTGTATATAATCTTTTATTGTATTTCCTTTTATAAGCTACCCCTGAGATGGACCCCAACATAAGAGACACACACATTAATATTAGAAGTTATTTGGAACACGACTTCCATCTTGAGGGGTTGAGTAAAATTTCAGTTCCCAAGACCTCTCTAAATACTGATCTCCTACTTGGCAGAGACATGACCAGGGGTAAGTGACATTCTGCTTGGAAAGTTAAGATATAAATGTTAGATAAGGCAAGTCCCCTGCCACAGCTCAGTACCCTAGCCAATGAAGCAGAATAAGTGTGCAAAACAAAACAAACAAACAAAAAAACAATAAAAAAATAAAGACAAAAAACAAAAACAAAAAAATGTTCCTAAGGAAATCCCTATCCCTAAATCCTGATTGGTGAAATAACTTGACACAGATGTTTGAGGATTTTTCGCTTAATACCCTGTAGGAATCTAGATCAATGTTGTGGTTCAGCTCCCAAGCCAGGAAGGTATCCCTGATGGATCTTGGGGTGTGGCATCCCAAAAGAAAGGCCATCCAAAGACTGCCTTACCTGGGGACCCATCCTATATACAGTCACCAAAACTGGACATTGTTGTGGATGCCAGGAGGTGCTTGCTAACAGGAGCCTGATATGCTGTCTCCTGAGAGGCTCTGCTAGAGCCTGACAAATACAGAGGCAGATGCCCTCAGCCAACCATTGGACTGACCACAGCGTCCCCGATGGAGGAGTTAGAGAAAGAACTGAAGGAGCTGAGAGTGTTTGCAGCCCCATGAGGGGAGCAACAGTGTCAACCACACAGATCCCCCAGAGCTCCTGGGGACTGGACCACCAACCAAAGAGTACACATGGAGGGACCCATGGCTCCAGCCCCGTTTGTGGTGGTGGATGGCCTTGTTGGATATCAGTGGGAAGAGTGACCATTGGTCCTGTGGGGATTCGATGCCCCAGTGTAGGGGAATGCCAGGGCAGGAAGGTGGGTGTGGGTGGGTGGGGGAACACCCTCATAGAGGCAGGTAGAAGGGGGATGGGATAGGGGGTTACCAGAGGAAAGACTTGGAAAGGGGAGAACATTTGGAATGTAAATAAAGAAAATGTCCAATAAAAGGAAAAAGAAAACCTATTTCACTAAGATTAGTGTTTGAGTTGTTTGAATGGCTGTTCCCGGATGCCAACACAAATATCTCTGTTCACAACCAGTGAACATCTTCAGGTAGAGCCAACTTCCAGGGTTGAGATCATTCTAGCAGAGCAAGTCACAAAATGCAAAAGAACTAATAAATTCACAAAATGCAAAAGAATTAATAAATTCACCAGTCGTTGAGGCCAAGACAAACCAGAAGAGGTGACCCCAAAACTCAAGTCCATGAGCATAAACAGTGGTTTTGACCATATAAAAGTCACAAATCAGAGTATGAACATTAGGACAGGACAAAAATTAAAAGTTTGTAGCTGGCCAAGTGCTAAATGGTTCTTCAAATCTTGACCAGATATGTGTCCCTTACCTAATATTCTCCAGAAGCATAGACAGTCTGTGTTTAAGATGACATTATAATTTCTCAAGACTGAGTTATATTATATAGTGAAAATGAAGACACTTTATAAATATAATGAAGACACCAAATTGATAGGCTATCTTATAGTTAATTAAGAAGTTTATTTAGGGTAAGCCTAACCTAACCAAGTAAGCCTCTGGGTCTGGCCTTGAACAATCGGCTGTTATGATACAGAAAGCCTGCAGAGGGAATAATCGTGGCTACCTGTGGGACTGATGCCAGGAGCTGAGTAGGTCCTAGCCACCACTGTGACTAAAATCGTGCTCATAAAACTCCATGAGGAGGAATTCTACCAATGCTGCACATGTTGGGAAGTGGGCTTTGCTAGCTGTGTCTTCTGATGAGAGCATAGTCATCTGACATTTTGATTTCAGCAGTGAAGCACTGAGCAGAAAATCCAATTAAAGCATGTCAGGTTTATGATAATAAATTAATGCCAGATAACAGATGAAAGTTGCTGTAAGCCACTGATTTTTTTTTTGGTAATTTATTACATAGCATAGAAAACTAATGCAGCATCCCAGATCATAGAGTATATGGATATTTGCGTGTGAGCCCACATATACACTCGATTTTGTGCAAGCTTTGTATGTTAGAATTTGATGGCTTTAAAAACTCTGAGCAAAAGCCAACATGCTGTTTTTATAGCTGCCTTTGACATATTTCATGCAAGAACAGCATTTTTGCCAACCATAGATGAACACTCTATGTAATTTAAATGTTTTAAATTCTTGTGTTATTCACAGTGTAATAATCTACCTACATGATCTACTTGATAACTTGTTTCATCTTGAAATGAATTCTAAGCCCTTAAACCTTCGAAATGCTTTTCTTCCTCGAGGCTCAAGCTGTACTTACACACAGAATGTGAGGTCGAAGAAGCTACACAAAAGAAGATGCAATGGGATTTAGAGTTCCTGAGGTAGTGGTAACTCTGACTGAGGGCCTGCAGTTTACACAGTCACACAGACCATTCAGTGCCCTGGCACCATTGTTTAAGTTAGCACAGAATTGACGAGGGGTCCTGGCAACTTTAGCTTGGTGATTCAGAGTATGGAGTGAGGTATATTTGTGTCATCAGGTTGCAGTCTAGTGGAAAAAATAAGATAGAAGACCAAAATCCTCTCTCTTGCTCCTGGAAATTACCAGATAGTATCAGAGATGTCAGGGTTTATTCTTGGCATTATTATTCTTAATAACAACAACAACAGTTTAGGAACAGATTCAAACTACAACTTGAGGACAATTTTTATTAGCGCTTAAAAGTAAAACATTCCATGGCAGACACGTTGTAAATTTTAGCAGAAGCCCAGAAGAGGAGAATGGAGGAGGCAGGGGGCAGAAATGCCACTTCCTTTGAGTTAATCAGGAAGGCAACATAAGGGGCTGGGGCAAGAGCTTTAGAGACAGAATAAGGAAGTCCGAAGCTGTAAGAAAGACATTCTGAACAGCACATGAAAGAGATAGAAAAAAAGAAAATACAGTGACTTTCTAGGTAGGGGCACAAAGATGGGCAGACCTAATGGCTTGGCTCCTAGGAACTGCCTCAGAGGGCAAGAATTTTGGTATGGGACTGTGCACAATCTTCACAATGCAATGGCCGTTCCTCCTGTCTCTTTAGAATGGCTTAAGGTGAGCTCACCTTCCTATAGGTGGTCCTTCATCCCAATGGATGATTGACCTTCCCAAGTTAGGTTTCCACCCAGGCCAGGATTTTATCCCCCAGTTTTCTCTTAATGGGTCTTTCATTTTAGCCCTGATGCCAGTTCTGTATTCCCTCTTTTTAGCCTCTAGCAGATAAGCCACAACTGTCCTGTTGGCAGCCACACAGAGCTCAAAAGATCTATCTTGTATCTTCTTCTTTGTAGTTTCTTGTATTTTGCATCTTGTCTCTCCTCTCATGTTGCTCTAGTTTATAGAATTGGCAGTGCGCAAGGAAAACCAGATGCTTCGTAGCTGGAGGGCAGAGTTCCCAGGTTAAAAAAGCAGTGTGTAAATGTCTTTCCTTCCGTATGCTCCCGTGCTATCTCGTATGTGTGAACATTTCTCATCAGAACATTTGAATTATGTATTAATCTAAATAGCCAAGCTCCAAATTATACCAGACCGTGTCAACTAAATCCTTTGCAACTGGCTTCTCTGGCCTTGTCACTCCAGTCAGCAAAGTCAGCAGCAAAAGTTTTGAAACAACAGTTGGGATTCTTAAAACGCTTGTACAGAGAAAGCATTCTTGTTCTATGAAGTGTTCTGTGGTGTCATGGAATATCTTGTTCACAAAAGCCCTTGATGACCTCCAGTTGTCCATGCTCATTCTTCCTCATCAATCACCCCTTTCCTCTTCAAAGCCACCATAAACTCGCCCCACATAATTGCGACATATGATGAAATTAATTCTTCTGTATCTTAGACTGGCAGCGATAAATCCCCAGGAGATCCCTGTGGCCTTGTTGAAGCATGCCCTGCTCAACCCTGGTCAACTCCACAGCTGCGGCAGCCATCATGTCTGGCTGCCACACTATGTGCACAAAAAATGTGAAACCCTAGAAGAAAAATAATGGTCATTGAAATTTTCTTTTACAAAAAGAAAGTAAAATGCGCTCTGTTATTTTAAGGAGTTGGGATGTGAAGAGAATCTAAAATAAAAGAAAATATCCTCCAGCACTACAAAAATAATAATCTTAAAGTTACAAAAAGGATTAAGGCAGTGGCTCAAAACCATACCGTTCATAAAAAGTACCTAGAACAAGGCTTACAATGGATGATATTATTTTGACAGGGAAAGAGTTGTTACTAAAGAGCTTGTCACACCAGCATGAGGACCTGAGTTTAATATCTGAGTTTAATCTCTAGCATCCAGCACCCGAAGAAAAAGCCTGGATCTGATGGGAGATTGTAATCTCAGCACTGGGGAGGCATATCAACAGATACCTGGAAGTAGCCAGCCACTTAGTAAAATTCACGAGTTCTGGGTATTAGAAAGAAGGGGGGTGAGTGGGTAGAGAGACAGAGACAGAGAGAGACAGAGACACAGAGAGAGAGAATTTAAAAAGCAGACAAGTGTGGCTTCTGAGACATGGTAGTTAGCCATTGATTGGTCATCACGTGGCCACATGCACTTATGAATATTCACATCAACATGAATGTGTACCCACATACACAATGTATATTTCCAGGCCCCACAACAAAACAGCTTGATCAGAATCTCTTAGCCAAGGCAAAAGACTCATGAACATACCAATCTCCACGTACTGCCAATTTTCATTAACTATAGAGCAGAATTTTGGCCCGGGAAAATTGGTGGAGTGATATTTCCTGTCGAATTTTTAGTATGTCGATTATTCTGTGATGGTTTATAATAAACTTCCAGTCTGATTTCTCTATTTAAACGTATTCCCTCCAATTCAGAGTGGAGTGGACTAAGACTTTCAACACTTGTTGAAAATTTGGGGCTAGAAAGGAAGCTCACAAGTTAAGAGCATTTGATGATCTTCCAGCAGAACCAAATTCCTTTCTAGTACTCACAGTGAGCAGTTCATGGCTACCTGTAACTATAGCTTCTGCATGCCCAGTGCCTTCTATTGGCCCAGTGAGGCAGTGCACATACATGGCTGACCCAGAGACGCACAAGGGAATGGAAACATAAAAACCCTTAGAACATGTTGAAAATTTGTGTTAGTTCCAACACCCAGGGAAGAAAATTGAGACTTGCGGCAGAATGGCTTCCAAGCCAGTGGCCTGACTTCACACTGACCCAAGCAGAGGGCCAGGGAGCTTCATGCAAGCCGGGCATTTTTCTTACAGTATGAGGAACTGAGAGGGGGCTGAAGATCTGAAGCTAACTGAAGAGGCACTGCTTTCCATACTCTGAATCTTAGAGAGAGCCTGATAGACTATGATCACAGAAAGCCTCAAACCAGGCAGGCCACCACTATTAAAACTGGCGACATAATTCCAACAGAAAGCAAACCAAACTCCTTGCCTTAGGGGCCAAACTCCCCTGCTGTGGTCCTCCCTTTATTTTATACCTTCTTCTTCGGGGGCCATCAATCCATAGCTTCTCTGTATAAAGCTACAGTCGACAGAAAGGCAAATGTGCCCTTCTTTCACCACCTCCCTTCTCATTCTCTTCCACACTAATAATTTTTTATTGGTTATTTTATTTATTTATATTTCAAATGATATCCCCCTTCCTGGTTTCCCCTCCGCAAACCCTCCCCCCTGTTTCTAAGAGCGTGCTCCCCCACTCATTTACCCACTCCTGCCTCACCAACCTAGCATTGCCCTATGATGGGGCATCGAGCTTTCGAGCCTTCACGGGACCAAGGGCCTCTCCTTCCATTGATGCCAGATAAGGCAATCCTCTGCAACATATGCAGCTGGAGCTATGCGACCCTCCATGTGAACTCTATGGTTGGTGGTTTAGTCCCCGGGAGCTCTGGGGGTTCTTGCTTGTTTGATATTGTTGTTCTTCCTATGCTGTTTCAAACCCCTTCAGCTCCCACAGTCCTTCCCCTAACTCCTCCATTGGGGTCCCTGTGCTCAGTCTGATGGTTGGACACTAGCACCTACCTCTGTATTTGTCAGTCTCTGGCAGAGCATCTTAGGAGACAGCTAATAATTTTTATGCTTTGAGAATTTTATTCATATATGTGTGCAATGAACTATAATCATATCCACTCCCCATTTTTCTCCTCTGTCCCACTGTGTCCCTCAAAATGCTTCCTGCTAACTCTATACATAGTCTGTTTGATAATCCACTAGTTCTGCCCATATATGTGCGTGCGCGCGCACACACACAGACACACACACACACACACACACACACACACGGGACCATGCACTAGAGCATGGCAAGCCTATCACCATCTACACCCTCAGAGAAGACATTCTCTGTTTTCTTCTTTCCTTCCTTTCCCTCCTGCCCTTCTTTACCTCCATCCCCTTTATCTTTAACTTGTTTGCTGTGTTTTGGATTCAGTCTATCCCTCAAAGCTAATATTAAAATTGAATTGCTCCCTGGCATTGACAGGTGGTCAGAACTTGTAGGCGACAATTAGATTCCTTAGGGAGGGTTGTAATTGTCTCATAGGAGTGGGTTTTAGCGAGTGAGACTCTTCTGCAATGCTTCCTTGCATTTCATCTTGTTTAAAATAGTTTGATTTAGAAATATTTATTTAAGTGTGTGTGCACATATTCTTATGCTTGAGTGAATGTGTGGTTATGAGTGTGCAAACAGAGGCCAGAAGAAGTTATCTTCTATCTCTTCTATCTCTGTCTAGTTAGTTCTTCAATGCAGATCTCTCTCTGAAACTAGAGCTAACATCTCCTCTGGGCTGGATGTCGGCAAACCCTGGAAATCCTTTTGGTTCTACCTGCTTGAGAGCTGGGGCTACAGGCATCTGTAAGAACCCCATTTTATCATTTGGGATCTGAATTCTACAATCAGTGATTGAGCAACAAACCACTCTTAGGTGCTGAGCCATCTCTGTTGCCCACGGTTCCACTTTCTGTTGTGAGTAAAAGCGGTGTGATATTCTAATGAGTGCCATGTTCTTGAAATGTTAGCCTTCTAAACCCTCAGCCCAAGAAAAATTCTTTCCATTATACATGACCCAGTTTCAAGTATTTTTATTTTAACAGTAGAAAACAATCTAAAACGTGATCAGAAGCAACATAATTTTCAGGAGTTAGAGAGTTGCCTCAATGGTCTAAATCATACTTCGCCCTTTCAGAGGAGCCAGGCTCACACCTAACATACACAGCCCTGGATCTAGGGGACCCAACAGGCATGGGGTCAAAATACTCACACACATAAAGTAAAATAAGGAAAATAGCCTTCAGATAAAAACACCTCGAGAGTTTCTCCTACCACCTCATATTTCCAAGCATTCTTCCAATCATTCTCCAACCAGGAATGTCTGTCTGTAAGGAGGAACAAAGGAAAAGTCTACCATTAGTCAAGAATTAGAAGGCAATCAAACTGATCAGATAGAAAGGTTACGCAACCTAGCTGTATTAGCACGCGTCTGTAACCTTAGTGTTCAGGAGAATGAGGCAGGAGGCTGGGGATGCAGCGTGAGTTTAAGACCAACCCAGGCTATACAGCAAAACCTGTTTAAAACCAAAGCAAAACAAAGGAACAAACAAGACTCTGTGTGTGTGTGTGTGTGTGTGTGTGTGTGTGTGTTGCTCTCCCATTTCTTTTTCTGTATGTGTATGTGTATGCACACACATGTAAAGAACACATATCCATTAGTAGATGTTAAATGAATACTCTAAATAAAGAATGAAGAGTAATGGAAATAAGTATAATATAAAAGTAAATGAATAAATGAGATGCAAGGCAATTAAGCCTAAATAAAGAGTAGGAAAAAGTGTAAAATGCCTCTATAATCTATACTTACAAATAAACATAAGAATGTTTCATTGCTAAATAAAAACAGGAGGTTTAAAATGTGTGGTGGAAGGCAGAAAAATTTCTGCTAGTTGAAAATATGACTATAACCATTGCACTTTCGAATGCAATGGGATTTTGGACCCCAAAACAAATAAGATATGAAATTTCTTCTAAAACTTGTGAGCCCATAGAAAATACTGATAGAAAGGAAATTTAGTAGGCAATGCTAGCTGATCAAAGATAACTCTTAAAGGAAGCCTAAAAAGAATGACCTTATCAGATAGAATAGCAAAAATACAAAAAGATGACATGAAAATCTCATTTAACTTTAATTTGAGTACAAATTAAAGGACATGTTTAATGTCAGTTAAAAATTAATTACAGCAGACTTAAACCTGCCTGTTCTTATCAAAGGACATATTTAATTTCAGGTCTAAGGGAAAGGTCTACAAGCAGTGCTGGAAAAGAGGAGGAGGGCGGCTTTCAGGACGGAAACAAAGCCTCCAGGTCAGCATCAACTCTGTGAGAAGTATCGTTAGAGCATAGGAATACAACCTGTGATTTTCAGACTATCATTCACAACTAAGTTAACATGTACATGACAAAGAAAAGAGAAAACAGACATACCAATGTAGACTTTCAGAAGAATTACAGAAAGAAAAGAGACAGTTGGTGGGGACAAAAATCTCTGTCCAAACCTATGCAAGAATGTAGTATAATAAGAGATGGTGACTCAGGATATCTATTGCTTCGATGAAACACCATGACCAAAAAGCAAGTTAGGAAGGAAAGGATTTGTTTGGCTTATATTTCTGCCAATATAGATTGTAAGTATCTGTAGTGCCATCGTCAACAAAAGAAAGCTTTGTGAAATGACAGATATCCTAACTTCCTTGACTTTGACAATAATTTACAATGTAGAAACAAATTATAGCATATTCTACTTAAATACAATCAGTGTTTTTATCAATCATACCTCAGTGAGACAGGAAAGAAATTCCAAAAGGAAAAGATTACTCTTAGACCCAGGAAAAGTCTAAAATCTACTAACATGCCCAATTATAATTACATATTAATTCTAATAATTAGATTTTTTAAAATGGCTCTATCCAAATATTGGTTGAACAATGTAATCAATATGAATATAGTGCATGTCCTGGTTAACCTTAATTTTCAACTTGACATAACTTAGCCATCTGTGGGGAAAGCCTCTGTTGAGGAATTGCCTAGGCAATGGCCTACACATATGATGGGATTTTCTTGATTGTTAAATGATAGAAGAGGGTCCAGCTCATGGTAGAGGGGACCAGCCTGGAGCAGGCGATCCTGTGATGTACAAGAAAATGAGCTAAGCACAAGTCAGTGACCAGTGAGTGAGCCAGAACAGAAGTCAGCAAGTAACATTCATTCTTTCCACAGGTTCTGCTTTGGGTTCCTGCTTGAGTTTCTTCCCTGAGCACCTCAGTGGTGAATGTGATCTGTAAGTATAAGCCAAATAAACCCATTAGTTCCCCAAATGCTGTTGGTCAGTGTTTATCACAGCCGAAGAAATCAAACAAGAACAGCACATGCGCCGTCTCTTTTTGCACATTGTCTCGATGTGTATGTTACATATAGAACCTCGCAGACCAGCTACATGTGAGTGCACATTAACTCTGTCGGAGAGCACATCTGTAGATGTTGTAAAAAGATGAGGATTTCCCAGACATTCTTTTTCATTTTCACAAGATAATGGAGACATGATTTGGCAAGAGGAGTATGTGTGGTAGGGATGTGAAATGTTCACATTGCTGCACAGATTCATGCAGGTGCTTGTACCTTGTACAGCTAATGTATGTACATGTGTGTCTTATGTGGAGGTCAGGGGTTGGTATTCAGTGTCTTTCTTGTCTTTCACAACCTTATTATCTGAGGTAAGGCCTTCCACAGAACATACAACTATCTCATACTAGTAATCTGAGTGCCCAGAAAGCCCCAGTTATATTTGTCTCTACCTATCAGCCCTAAGGTTACAGACTGGTGTGATGACACCCTGCTTTTTACCTGTGTGCTGGGAAAATGAATGTAGGTTTTCATAGTTTCATCGCCAAGCATTTTGCCTTTTCCTCAGGCCTCTAATAATACAAGTTTTAAAAACAGCCAAGTAAGTCGGAGGCAAATTGCATTTGTGAATTCATAGACAGGATTTCCAGGCAAAACACTTGAAAAGCAATGGTCCTTATCTTACAATGATAATATACCCTTCATGATCAAGCAGGGCTCTTCAAGAAGCGCAGCGTACTCAGAATGGACTTATTAGTCATCATGGTGAAGTAGTTACGAGCCTGTGCTGCTCTTCCAGAGAACCATATTTTGCTCCCAGAACCTGGTGTGCCAGGAAACATTTGTGAACTCCAAAACACCACCAAGGAGCTGATTCCAATGCAATAGCACTAGGGTCTCTTTATTAATTAAGGCTTGAGCTTGGGCCACAGTCTCTGACACAGGAGAACAGGAGGAGGGAGTCCTAAGCTTAGTTTCAGGCAAGCATTTATAAAGGCAAGAAGGGGGTATCTAGCCCAGCACATGTCTGATTGGGGGGCCTTTATGGTCTTTAACATGATTGGCTGGTGCCTAGAGCCAAACCATAAACTTAACTTCTGCTTTTCTCCTGATTGGTGGTTGTTAGGAAGTAAGGTCAGCTTGTAGCCTGGAGGTACAGATTTGTTCAGGAATAACCCGAAAACTGGCTCTAGGTGGCCAGTTTGTTAATTAGCTCTAGTTCAACATGAGGTCAGGTTTTCAAAGATGGAGTCTGAACCCGAAAGGTCTGGTCCCTCAGTCCTACATTAGGGATCTCATAAACACATGTGATTCCAGTTCCGAGAAGAGATCAGATTCCCTCCGACCTCTGCAGCCATTTCTACTCATGTGCACGTGTGACACCTTCCCCATGCACATAACATTCACTTTATGCCACATGTAGACAGAAATTATATGAGCAGCATAATAGCAGAAATGAACCTGCCTCACAAAAGGTAATTTTTGTGCCATATGTTTTTAAAACTAGAATCTCTTAATATGGTGCAGCCTATACATTAGAATTTTAAAATTAACTCCGAGGTGTCATATTAATAAAGTAGAAGATAATCTAAGGGTTGGAACGCTCCTTGTAAGGCTTAACGTTGAGATTTGAGAACATCAATTATTACTAGTTTAAATGACAAATGCTTTGTAATCAAAATACATTTCTAAAATATTAGCAATGTTAAAAAAAAAAAAACAGAAACTGAAAGATTTAACAGGTAAAGGTGCCTGCTGACAAGCTATGTCCAATTCCTGAGACTAACATGATGGTAGAAATGGACTCCTCCATAGTCCATAGAGCAACCAGACTTACACATGCAAACACACACACACACACACACACACATACACACACACACACATGCACACACAAAATAAATTAAATATAATGAAATTCTTAAAGATATATTGAAAAAGAAAGGAGTGAATAGTGAACAGTGTTTCAAGCTGTGGCATTTTCCTCAATTAGATTTTAAAATAAATTAGACAAACATGATTAAACAGTATGTAATAATGAGAGATCAGACAGGATAGTGAAACAGTGAAAAGTTCTAAGAGACTGAGCTTCTCGTAAGAATTTAATGTACAGGAAACATTGCTGTACTGAAAAGAGAGATTCCTCAATAAAATCCCAAGTAAAAGTTTGAAGACTTTTTGTAGGGAATGGGCACAGGTTGTGGGTGGAAACACAATGCCCATGGAAAACGACCAGCACGATGGAATTGATTTACAAATGACAAAATCTAGGCATTTCAATTCTGTTGTAGTACTTTAATTAACTTATAGGAAAAATGCTTTTTATATAATGTTCCTCAAATAACAAGTACTACTAGGTTCAATTTTTATATTCTCTTTATATTGTGTTCACACTCAAAGACCTTGGTACTTCTTTTAATAGAACGAATACCGCCATGATGAAATTAGTTGGTGCCAGGCCTGAATGTTACATGTACAGTGAACAGAGGGTAACTTTGTGTAGTCTTTCTTTTCTTCCACCTTTCTGTGGAATTTGGGGATTGGATTCCTTTGCCTGAGTGAACTTTCTTAACTAACACTTGCATTCCTGTTGCTACCTTATCACCTTAAAATATTACAAAATTTCTCAAGTTTAACATAACCAGTTACCTCAGTCAAATGTTACATCGACTCGTGGCTGCTTTGACGTCTTCTTCTCCACAGTCTTGGACTTCTGGTGTGTCTTAGGCAGACTTTACGCTTTGCTCTCCTCCACCAGCTTTAGCCACTCACAGAGGAGAATCCGAGCTTTTGGAAGGTATTGCTGATTGAGAAAAACTACTTCTACATCCCCTTGCCTCTGTCTGCATGCTTGTTGTTCCTGGTACCCAGAGCCCCATGGCACACTGGATGCTTTTCACTGCCTAAAGACCAATGGAAGAAGCAGGAAATGTGTGAAGAATTCACAGGCCTTGGTTAACCCTGTCAGGATGAGCTTCCTTTGTGCCTCTCCACACATCCACAACACACCAATGGGCCTCCTTGCTGGAAATGCCCCCCCCCTGAAATCTTTTCCCTTCTCTTATTTAGAGATTATGTATTTACTCCTTTTAGTAAGACACTCAACTCTCACATCTTCAGTGTTCCCTGAAATGCCCTATTTATTTATTTATTTATTTATTTATTTATTTATTTATTTATTTTATGATAGTTTCTCATTTTTGCTTATGATATACAAAAGTCCTTGACATTCTTCCCACCTAGACAATTTCTACAGCTTGTTCTAGGTTCATCCTTTCTCCTCCAAAGGTTCCTTTGCTTCTCAGCCTTAGCACATCATTTCACAGAAGCCAGAAACATGAATTTACTTGTCTCCTCATTATTGCCACCAATGATGCCTCAAACCCAAGGATACAAAGCATCAAGCCCTAGAAGAGAAGTTATAGGGCTAAACAGTTCACTTTTGACTTCAATTTACAAATTATCATAAGCTTAATCTACTCTCTCTTTTGTATGCCGTTTTGTCCTTGTGAATATGTCCTTGACATAGCTAATACACTTCTTTTCCCCATGTATATAAAAACAGATGTTAAAGAGTCACCTGTGCTTAAAAACACTTGATTCTATTTCCAGTAGCCACATAAAAATGGGCATATGGGGCATGGCTGTAACTGTAGCCCTGGGGGATTGAGATGGGCAATTCCCATGGGTTCTTTGGCCAGACAGCCTGGTTGTGTTAATAAATAGTAGGTTTAGCAAGATGCGCTGCTTCAAAATTCAAAAAAATGGTAGTGGTGGTGGTGGTGGTGTGGTGGTGGTGGTGTGGTGGTGGTGGTGGTGGTGGTGTGGTGGTGGTGGTGGTGGTGGTGGTGGTGGTGGTGGTGGTGGTGTGGTGGTGGTGTGGTGGTGGTGTGGTGGTGTGGTGGTGTGGTGGTGTGGTGGTGGTGGTGTGGTGGTGGTGGTGTGGTGGTGGTGGTGATGGTGGTGTGGTGGTGGTGTGGTGGTGGTGGTGGTGTGGTGGTGGTGGTGGTGGTGTGGTGGTGGTGGTGTGGTGGTGGTGGTGATGGTGGTGGTGGTGGTGGTGTAGTGGTGGTGGTGGTGGTGTGGTGTGGTGGTGGTGGTGATGGTGGTGTGGTGGTGGTGTAGTGGTGGTGGTGGTGTGGTGGTGGTGGTGGTGGTGTGGTAGTGGTGTGGTGATGGTGGTGTGGTGGTGGTGTGGTGGTGGTGGTGGTGGTGGTGGTGTGGTGGTGGTGGTGGTGGTGGTGGTGATGGTGGTGGTGGTGGTGGTGGCGATGACTATGATGACAATGACAAGGGGGAAATGTGACAGAGAAGAAAACTCAGTGTCAGCCTCTGGCCTCTACCTCCCCTCACGGGTAACTGCACTTAGACACAAGTGTACACATGCACACAAATACCCAAAGAAGAAATGGAAAAATGTTGACTAGTCAAAGAGGAAGGAAGCAGAAATGGGAAGGAAAGAGGAAAAGAGACTAGGAGGGAAAGGACGTGCCCTACTGAAGCATCTGCCAGTCTGCTAGCCTGCCAATGCATCTAACCAGTGAAGTCACGGAATAAATATTGAAGAAAGAGAAGGTAGATTGATGTCTTTAGCTTAAGTTTAAATTTTGGCAAAGGTGCGAATGTGATCCAGTGTCCCACGGGTAAATGCCAAATTACTCCTTTCCCTAAAGTTGATTATACTGCAGCAAACCCAAACTTTGTTTTCACTCCATAAACACAGCAAACTTACTTTTCTATAAACAATCAGACCTTTCTTTCATTTTCTTGACTAAGAAGTCAACTCTGTAAATTGCTGTAGTCGCTCAGTAATCAGGCGCTAAACAGGGAGTTCCCCGAGGACCATGTATCTTATTCAATCCTATTTCAGAGTTTCACTAAGCCCAGGTTGGCAAGGCAGCCTACATTCACTGGAGAGCAGACTGCTGATCACTCTCTAGAGACCAAGGGACTATATGTTTTCTTAATGTCCACTCACATGACAAAATGATGTGAGGAATACCAATCAGACAAACCTCAAGATTGCTCATTTGATGTTTTCTCTACATCCATTCCCCAGAACGCAGTCTGCTCCCGATCAATACTATGCAGAAAATGCAATCACCAGACAAATGAAAATCACCTTGCCTCTAACCACAGCACAAGGGAAAACAAGATAGAATGATTTAAATGTGATCAAGAAACCATTCTTTGCTAAAAAGGCATTGCTTCTACAGGCCTGCTAGGTCTGTCCATTGTTCCTGAGCTGTGACAAATGGCCAAGATCAAGGTATTCTGAAGTGAAGTGAAATGTTGAAGAAGCACTCATCCAAATGTTCCCTTGCTGTGGAAGTCAAAGAGGACACTGGTATTAACATGAGGTTTTTAAAGGTTTACATTTGAAGGGATTCAAGGTGCTCTCCTTCCAAAATGGCCCCTGGACATTTGAGAAAACAGCAAGGCAGAAAAGGTCATCCTTACCTCCCCGGTACCCTTTCTGTCCTGAAGGAAGTCATAAAACCTAGAAAGAATTCTCTGACCTCCTCCCCTAAGGCATGCTGTAAAACCCAGATGACCTTCTCCTGAAGCAAGCCATAAACCTGCCATTCTGTGTGCCCTCTCTATACCCCTCGAGACCCTGGCCTTCTCTCTAAAGAAGGGACATGGAGGGAAATTGGAGCAAGCTCTTCCTTTTCAGGCCTCTGGTTTATTGTGGCGGGACTATCCCCTCTAGTCCCACCTATTCTGCATGTCAATCTCTTTTTCACCTGAAGCAGAAACATGATCAGACCTAGCACTTCTTCAGCTTTTCATTTGTGAGCCTTCCATACCAAATAGTTTTACTGCTAATTTGCCCTTTGCCATAGACACCCCACAGAAGACATGAATCCTGAGGTAGGTAAGAGACTAATTTTTCTCCCCAGAAAAACCCACTTGTCAAAACGAACTCTGAGTCTATTAGACACCAGACTGTCTCTTTCATGTCCTCCTCTGTCCCAACCCTTTCGTTTATTTTAGACTTAAAACAAGCATACCTTGGTTTTTAACGTTTTGTGATCACAGCATGTGAGTGAATCCCCACCAACCCCAATAGAGCTTTAGCTACGCCTCTAAACTGAGTTTATCTGTAACTTCCTGGAGCCTTGGGCTTGTGCTGTTAGTCTTACTTTTACTTAAGGGGTCTATAATTCAAGTGCTCCAGTTACCATTTTGAGAAGATCCGTGAATTTTTCCATAGTGATGGAGCTACCCGTCTACCGATCCAAACCACAGTGGTTTCAAATGTGGCCTCTGCTGTAGAATCTGGTCAGCTACTGCATTCCCTAAGCCCCCCTTCCCACATATTTCCTCATGTCCAGTGAGAACTCTGAGGGATAGAAGCTACATGCGCTATCCCTTCAGACTCTCAAAATAGCTGCAACCAAGAACAGTTCTGTATGGACAAAAGGACTACGCAGGTTGAAGAACTATATAATAGAGCTCCATCCATTCAGGAGCAGTAACTGTGTATAATGTGTAGTCGGTGACTTACCGACACTTGGCCTTGTGTTCCTTGTCTTGGATTGGAGTTAACTGTCCAGTTACATAAACCGTTCTAGTTTTCATTTCATTAAATCTTTAGTACAATAGATGTCTTCTGCGAGTTCTTCCTAATAGGCATTTCATCAGTAAGAGGCAAAAAGGGCTCAGTGGTTAGAGGTTTTTTTTTCTTCTCCCCATTTTGAGAGAACACAAACTTTAGATCATTAACCTGTTCTTGCTTGTTGTTTGACATTTCAAATGTGTTGCTCTCTTGAAAATAACTCTTCCCAAAGTGCACAGGAGGATGGATTCCCTAGGATGTTCCAGCACAGCAGCACTCTAGCTAACAGACAATAATAAATCCAGACTGACAGAGAGTGCTGACCGGGGCGCATTTTGTGGTGAGAATGGGCTGGACTGTGCAGCTTCCCATTAAATTAATGAGAAGCCTGGGCCTCTTTGACCAGCAGGAGTGAGCAACAGAGCAGGGCTCTGAACACAGTCCTACTGCGGGGAAGAAATGCTAGAGGAAAGGGCAACCAATTCAGCTAAGTGCTTGGCTGTGGCAGGCTTCTCCTCCACACGGGGCTGAGTAGGATTCTCTCAACTTTCAGAATGGTTGCAGCTAACATGGCCTGTTGGAGTATGTTAGGTTATCTCTACCATCATCTCTTGAATAAACAAGAAATTAAAATGCCAGGAGTCCCTCCCGGTCTCTAAAACTGTCTACTGAAAGCATTGTCTTAGTCTGGACTCCTGGAAAGGATTTTCATTTTGGGTTTGCTTGCTTTTTGATTCACTTACCTCTTGGTCTGCTCTCTGTGGGGAGATGCACCACTTACTTAAAGGTTTAAATTTTAAATAAAACTTGGAGACTACTTTGGAGTTTACCTTGAATCACAGTGTGAGTGAATGTCAAATGCTAAAGAGTTAGTCAAGATGTACTGGGAACAATTTGAATGGCCTAGAACATGCTATTTAACCTTCAAGGCTCACCTTTCCACTTGTAAGATATATATATACACATGAGAGAGAGAGAAAGAGGGAGAGAGCGATATGATAAATATCATATGTATATATGTATATGTATGTATATAATGTATATGTATATATAATTTATATGCATATGTGTGTATATGAATTATGCATTCTGCTCTCTTTAATTAAAAATACAGATGTGCTTCCTAGTGTCCATGCTTTCTTGGGGACAGATCTTTTTTTATCTTCTCAAATCTTTAATTTTTTTTAAAAAATTATGTATTTTTATTGAATATATTTATTTGCATTTCAAATGTTATACCCTTTTGCCCCTCCCAGAAAATCCCCAACCCATCCTCTCACCCCCCCTGCCTCCAAGAAGATGCCCCTCCACCCAACCTACTCCTACCTGCCCCCCTCGGTTTCCCCATCCTGGGGCCTCTATTGAGCCTTCTCAGGACCAAGGACCTCTCCTCCCACTGATGTCCGACAAGGCATTCCTCTGCCACTCTTTTGGCTGGAACCTTGTGTACCCCTTGGTTCCATGATGGTTTTGTTCCTGGGAGCCCTGGGGTGTCTGGGTGGCTGACATTGTCCTTCTTCCCATGGGGATGCAAACCTCTTCAGCTCCTCTAGTCCTCCCTCCAACTCCTCCATTGGGGACCCCCATGCTCAGTCCAATGGTTGGCTGCTAGCATCTGCCTCTGTAGCTATAAGGCTCTGGCAGGGCCCCTCCGGAGACAACCATAACAGGCTCCTTTCAGTATGCACTTCTTGTCATCCATAATAGTGTCAGTGTTTGGTTACTGTTTACAAGATGAATCTTGGGGACAGATCTTTCTATACAAATGGGACTGGTACCCTACCTGCTCTATACTTCGGTGGAAGAACAGGTCGGTTCTAACTCAGAGGTGAGAATCGAGTACGCAGATGTTTCTTCCGTTGCTATCGTGACCACCCTTCACCTTGCTTGCCATATCACCTGTTTGACAGACATTGGTCATCCAGCCGTGACACAACTTAAGTGATGTTTGACCTCCTTTAATCTATAATTAGCTCTTGGAATCTTCTGTTAAAAAAAAAACTCAGATATTACTATGGGAGCCTTCTTATAATTTTTTTAAAAATATAAGACATTCTTACAGCTTTTCCATTTCATACTGTATTTTCTAATCTTCAGTATGCCTCGGATTTTCTCTCAGAAAATGCAAGCTTAAAACCACTGTTAAAAATTGAAGACAATACTCGAGTTCGGGTCCAAGTGTTTGTTGTCATTATTACTGCTGGGTATTCTGGGCTAGGTTTACACTCTTAATCCTCTTCCTTCACCTTCCAAGAGTTGGGACCGCAGCTGTGATCCACCCTATCTGGTTGCAAAAAAAGTTTTTAAATTGTCATAATCTGTAACATTAACACAAAAAGAAGCCCAGAAGCTCACTAGATCCGTATGTTCTAGACATAGAACATAGTGAGCTCAAATCCAGGCAAGTTATAAAACCAAACTTTAATATGCAGAGGTTGTTCGCAAGCTTCAAAATTCTACAAACATGAGACAAAGCTGCCTGAAATAGTACTTTCTGTAGGACAAGCACTTGAATGTATTTGTTTAGCTTCTACAAGTGTGCAAGGCACGGTGTATAGAGATATAGAGAGGCTACTGAGATGGCTCAGCCAGGAAAGTGCTTTCTGTACAAGCACAGGGGCCCAAGAGCGGATCTTCAGCACACACATAAAAACTGGGCCGAGTGGCATGCCTCTGTGTGTAACCCCAGTGCTCGTGGGAGCCCAAGGCAGGAGGCTCCATGCTGCTGTGGCTGGCCGGCCAGTAGGGCCGAGCTTCTGAGCTCCGGGTTCACAGAGACCCTGCTTCAGGAACCTAAAGTGGATAAAGAACAACACTGGGCATTGACCTCTGGCCTCAACGTGCACACGCACACTTGCACACGCCCACACACACACAATTTTAAGGCATGGAACTAAGCACTGGGAGGTCATGATTCTCCCTTTAATCTATCCTGTCATGTTGTCTGCTCAAGACTTCGGGCATGTCATCGTGGCTTTGGGGTGAAGTACTTGGGCAAGCTGCGTCATTACTTCTTCTGTAACATACATTTTTGTTTTGTTTTGGTTTCGTTTAGGCATTGCCCCCATCTGCCCTTTGCACTTCTTTTTCTCTGTCCTTCTTTAAGGTAAAAGCCCAACCTTTCATTTAAACTCTTTCACATTTGCCAACGCTCTCAATCTAACCATCAACCCACTTTATTATTAGTTTGATGAAAATTTACATATGCTATATCATTTACAAATACCACCTCATGTACAACGTTGGGCAGTTATGCCATATTGTTATTATATTTACAGGTTTGAAAATAAAAACTTAAATACATAGAGCAATGTGCCCCAAAATCAAGTTGTTAGTGTAGACCGAAGGAAAACAGCCAATCCCATAGAGGCATGTTTCCCAGGAAGGGAAAGCAAAATTTCTCCTAGACCAGGCAGTGGAACTTAGCTATTTAATTACTCACTTCACAGCTTTGCTGTTATCTTTATTTTTTTAAATGTCTCTTCAACTTTCTCCAAGAAATTGTTCCACACAGGGGGGAGGGGGGGGGGATCACTGTACATTTCATGGACTACAACTGCCATCTTGTGTTCAAGAGTGGTAGTGCATGGAAGGGGAAAGTTTAGTTACTGTAAACTGAAGCCATCTGGATTGAACCTAGCCCTCTATGTGTGTGATAAAATGAACGTTAAATGTTTGTATTAGAGGCTATAAAAATTTCAAAACATGAAAAGAAGTTGAATGCGGCAGTTATGAATTTTGCATTAATTGCCATAAATTGCTTGTTTGTTGCTGGTTTTGTCAGTTTTTATGGTTTTGGAACATTTTGTAGTTACCATTTAGAAGTCAGCATGAAGCCTGATGGTGGTGGTGTAAAACTGAGGCTTTGCATCTTTGTGGTATGAATGTTCTTCCCTAATACGAGGCATTTTGAAACTTCATTGCAGGTCGATGAATGTACACATTTGATTTTACTTCTTTCGGGTCTAAGTTGTTCTCATTTTTATGTCCATTCAAACTTTTTTATATTTGTTTGATGGCTTGTATAAACTCCACTATTGCAGAAAGACAGCTGTCCATGTGAAATAGCAAAAAATCAGAGCTTTTGGATTCAAATATACCTCAAATCATGATGTTAGAACAGACATAAAGACCCAGTCAGAGAAACCTCCATCTGGTCAAGAGAATAGGGTTACTGATCTTGATGAAAGACCAAAGTCCCCAATCTGATCACAAACATCTATGATTATTAGAGTTAGTATTGATTAATAATTGCTTATCCAATATCATTTACAAGTATCCTCTTATTTACAACATTATATGGTTATGTCAGGGTCAGTTGGACAGAGTTAATCCCTTGGCCAAGGGACCACTGCTGGGAAAGGGGAGGGCCCAAGAGGGAAGGCTCCCCAGCTGAAGGGATACCTGAGGTAATTCTTTTAATAAGATACTGCAATTTTCCTTCTCAGAATGTTTACCCCCAATTGTCTTATAGCAATATCTATCTATATATCTACAGGTGTAAGCTTCCTTATTCTAAAGCACCCCTCCCCTCCCCGGCATGTGGCTGCCTGCTGCCCTGTGGTTGTTCTGCTCCATGACAATCATTCAAAGGGAGAGGTTTTTGTTTGCTTCTGCCCTCTACTGTCCTCCTCTGAGCAGCCACTGAGATTTATAGTTTACTTCATTTGGGAGTCAAAAAAAACTCTAAAACAATTATCCTCAAGCTTCTGAATCCATCCTTACATTATATTGTTAATGAGACTAAGAATCCAAGAGGGGGTTCTTATTTCTCTGATAACTTCTGACACCCATGAAGGGACCCGGGATTTTCCTATAGCAATGAACTGGCTGAGCCTTCAGCTTCTTCCTCTATAAATACAGGTTGAATTTTGTTATATGCACGCAAATCAGATACAATCTTGCCTTCAAATATATTGCTGTTCATTATGAAAACAGAAATCCAGGCAAGTGTAATGCAGCACGTGACTAAAAGGTCCAAGGCCTGACACTTGGGCAAAGGACCGGAACAAGAAAGTCGCCCTCACCTTCTCTTCATCCTTTTGTCTTGAAGACGGTAAGACCCTCAAGCAGGAAGTGTCCAGATGCAACTTCCCCAGCTCTGAAGACAGTCTTAGATGGTGTCTTAGGGTTTCTGTCACTGGACTGAAACACCATGAGGAATGTAAATGGAGGTGAAAAGGTCTACTGAGCTCTTGCTTCCAAACCACGAGCCATCATTGAAGGAATTCAGGACAGGAACTCAAGCAAGACAGGACCCTGGAGGCAGGAGCTGATGCAGAGGCTACGGAGGGTGCTGCTTACTGGCTTGCTCAGACTGCACGCCTATAGATATTAGGACTACCAGCGCAGGGATGGCACCACCCACAAGGGGCTGGGCCCTCCCCATCGGCACTAAGAAAATGCCCTCCAGCTAGGTCTCCCAGAGGTCTTTCACAGTTTAGATTGTTTTCTTTCAGATGACTCCAGCTTGTGTCAAGTTGACATAAAACCAGCCGGGACACAAGGTAAGAGATGAATGAACATGCTAGCTTGGTCCCCTTCAGTTTACTACCACAAGATAATCTTCATTTTGTCCAATTAAACGTCTCATGAATATCCACCCTTCAGCAAGCTTATGAATAAGAACACATGTTGCCAATTTTTTAGGGTTTCATTTTCCAAGTCTCCAATGTTATATTAAACTTATCATAGACAAATTTGTATGATTTTTTTTTGTTCATCATGTATATGTTTTAGTCCCTGAAATTTCCATACATAATGTATGTTGATCTTATTTGCCTACTACTACCTTCCTCAAACTCTCTCTGGTGAGGCCCCCACCTCAGCTCCCTCCATCTTCATAGCTTTTGTGCTTGTTGTTAATAATCCAGAGTCCAAGTGTAACCTTTGAGGGCATTTCTAAGTAATCTGCTTCCCCCAATAGCCTCCACCTCCTACGGTTCCTAGAACTTCTGAACACTACGCCACCAGTTTGCACCAAAGGGGTTGATAAATAAGTATATGAGGGACATTTCATATGCAAAATATATCCTTCCACATATGCAAAATCTTGGGAGTGACTTTAACATCATTGTGTTTGACCATGCTTAGAGAGACCTTGCTCACCTAAGACACAACAAGGCACGGTAGCACCAACTCCTGGGTTTTGCACCGGCATTTCCATCAGGTAGTTTATGTGCAACATTTCATACTGAAATAGTTACAAAACTTACTGGTGCACAGTAGAGGAGGAGGCTGAGGGTCTCCAATGGTATAACTCACTAAGGGTTGAGAAGTGTGTCCGCAGGAATCTGGAAGCTAAAGTTCTTCCCTTCAGTGTGGCACAGTGGAAAGTGGACAAACTCATCATTCCAGGAAGCTACTCCAGTGAAAGAGAGAAGCCAAAGCTCAGATCTTCAGAAGCAGCACGCATGTGAAGCCCAATGCTGACTTCTTACTTTTAAACAGCCAAGGAGATGAACTGAGGTTTATTAAAGCGATTCTAAGTGGACCGTCTTCTCCTCTTGCACCCTGTCCTTCCGCCTCTTCCACTGCTTCAAGATAGAGGAATAAGGAGAAGGTAAAGGAAGAGAATTCAACGGGAAAAGAAGATGCAAGTAAACTCTCAAGTTCATCCACGGGAAGAACAGTGGATACCCGTGGCTTCCAGCTGGCTCTTCTACAACTGACTTGGGGTTGCCACTGAAATGTGCCCTGCCCTGGAAAACTTATTAAGATATCAAAGGCAATAACCAATAAAACCATCTAAATTATAGTTTCCAATTGTTTGGGTCTTCTCCATATTTATGTTCTAGTCCTATAATAATACTAATAAAGAAAACCCTCCCTGGTCTTTGCAGCTGGATCAACGGATTAGCTGAAGCTGGTCCTGGCTGCTCTTGGCTGGATTCCTTCACCCATTTGCAGCAGGTTGTGATGACTGACCGAGGCTACAGCTCTGTTCCATCTGGTGAAGTACCTCCCAATTTTCTCATCACACTGATGAAGCCACCCCTTCTTATTGAAGGCTATACCGCTATCATTCTACTTGTGAGATCAGGTGTTATGTTTTTACATAACTATTAATATGTGATTTATGTTCAAATAGGAAGGTTAAAAACAGCCTAAGAACCAGTTAAAACTGTCCCTGTGAATCAATCACGTGGCAGTAAGAGAACATTCAAAGGCCTATATGGAACTCAGAATGTGAGAAAAAAAATGCAGTAGCATGCTGGGTAACAATCAAGCGACCCAACAAATGTGAGACGGCTTACTGTGTCTCTAGCGCTAAATATACATTGCAGATCAAATAAATAATTCTGAGTGATGTGTGAATTATCAGGTCGCAGCAGAGAGAGGACTATCAGGTTTATACACATAAACATTGATACGTAGTGCTAGGGAGGATGCTAAGAAGATATCAAAGCCATTAATTGTCTTGACGATTTGAAAAGCTCACACTAGTAAGCATGTATCAAGTCAAGATCTGGAAAATGAGGAATACCCTTAAGTGAGCAGCTTAGGGGGCAGTTTTACTCTGTAGATACAAGTGACTGCGGATTTCATTAGCACGTTTTGGCAGCATCCAGAGATCAAGATGGAATCCAGGCACTGTTTGCCCGTTGGGGCTCTGTGCTGGTCAGGTTTTTTTGTAAGTTCGACACAAGCAAGCCAGGATCGTGTAGAAAATGGGAACTTCAACAGAGAAAATGCCTCCATGGGATTGATAGGGGAGTCGGGGGGGGGGGGTATTGATCAACGATTGGTGTGGGCAATGCTACCTCTAGGGCAGGTGATCCTGGGTTGTGCGAGAAAGCTGGGTGTGTGGGAGCAAGCCATTAGCCGGTGTTCCTCCATGGGCTTTGCCTCAGCTCCTGCCTCCAGGTTCCTGCATCTGAGTTCCTGCCCTGAATTCCCTCCACCTTCGACTGTGATCAGGAATTGTGAAATTAAATAAACTCTCTCCTCCCCAAGTTGTTTCTCAGCAGCGTTTTCTCATAGCAATGGAAAACACACTAGGATAGGCCCTAGCGTCTATATTCTGATCAGTTTTAACGAAACTTCTTCAGCATAAAATCTGCCTTCGGAGAAACTGTGGTGATTGATGTTAAGTGTAAGTGTGACATGACCTAGAATAACGTGCTAAGAGACCCTCAGTGAAAAGTAACGTAGATCAGCCCAGCCCGTGAGCAAGCCTGTGGGAGATTGTCTGGATTGACCTCTTTGAGGTGGGAAGCCTCAGCTGGGAAACAGGCAGGCAGCGGGTTTCCTGATCTGGGGCCCTGGACCACGTGACTAGAGAAATCACACCGAGTTTCTTTCTCTCCGCTTTTTTACTGGATGTAATGTGACTGGATGTGATGTGATGACCTCCTTGGAGGACCTGCTTGGGTGGCTAGGCAGAAGCATGTAAACTGCTTACAGAAGCAACATTCCCCTCCACCCAACCAAAGTGGAACCAAAATTCTGAGTGACATATGAACTGTCAAGTCACAGAAGACAAAAGAATATCTGGATTGTGCATAAATATTTGGTAACATTTGAGTTTCTGAGAGACCCGGATGTTTTTTTTCCCTAAGGTTTTAACGCACAAACTGTGCGTGTAGCCTAAGCAGCAGGAGTGACTTGTAACACACAGCAGTATGGAGATGTATAATCCGCACTCAGCTTCAAATATCCCAAATGTCTTCCTGGCTAATTCAGGTTTTATTTTCTGAGTTTTCAATATGTCAGAACAAAGCTTTCTTACGCTCTCGTTTTAGACAGTACAACTCCTGTTTGTGAAATTCTAATTACCACTTGTCTACTCTGTCCTTTATACTGGTTTTCCGTGGGCATATGCATTAAATGACGAAGAACAGCACCAGACGCTGACGTGCCGGAGCAAACAGACTGACTGTGCTCAGGACTTTCCTGTGGTGAGGTTTGTCTTAACTGTCTTTTATACGGCAAAGGACTATAATTCTAGGTCTGTAATATTCAGGAGGATTTCAAATGTTGAGCAATGTCAAATATCAATGGCCACAATCGAGAAAAAATATTTTTTGCTTTTTTTAAAATAGGTATTTTTATTAAAATACATCTGAATTGGTAGGATACTTGCCTTGTCGACAAGACATGTATTGAATTAATTATTTTAATTAATAAATCCCCGCATCGGGTTCACTACCATGTTCCTGAATTAAACACACACGCACAGCCTTTATATTTGAATACGTCTTATGTAGCTCAGTAGCTGGGCCACTGCCTAGCCTCCATTGGTTAATCCATCTCCCGCCAATAATTCTAAAATATTATTTACTAAACTGTATATTCTATCTTGGCTGCTTTGTACCCAGAGGGCGGCCGTGCCTCTCGGTTCTGCATTCTTCTCAGGTTTGGTGTCTGTCCTCTCTTCCACACTCTTCCTTCCAGCTTGGCTGATCCTTTTCCTCTGTCCAGGTCCCGAGCTCAGGGAATTCCAAATCCTGCCTCTGTCTGTCCTTCCTAGCTATTGGCTCTCCGCACTGTTATTTACCAATCAGGACCCACCGTGGTCAGGTTCCCGGAAGCGAAGTGCAGACAGGTGAGCAATTTTGGGTCCTCAAATTAACATTAGTATACAAGCAGCATTAGGCCAAAGCTACTACAGCGGCCCAGGGTTCCCTTTCCTGTACTACTTAAAGAAGAGTGGGGGATGCATACCTGTCATCCCGACAGCGGGGGATGGAGGCGGGAGACTCAAAGTTACCCTTTACTACATAAAGAGTTCAAAGTTAAACTGCAGTACACAAGTCCTAGTCTCAAAAGGTAGGCAAGTAGGAAGATAGGTAGGTAGGTGATCGATCGATCGATTGATAGATAGATAATGGTTTAATAGAAAGATAGAACAAACAAAATAGAAAAAAAAAAACTAAAGAGAAAAAACATCCTGAAACCAGATTAGATATAATGCATTCTTTCCCTCTTCATCTTCTGCGACATTTAGCTTTGTTTGATTATATTTAAACGTATTAATTTGTTTGCATGTGCATGTTGGCGTGCACGACGACAATGACAAACCTATTCCATAGCACGTGCATGAAGGAGCGTGGACAAGCAGTATGAATAGGTGCTGCCCCTCACCATGTGGGCCCAGGGGTAGAATCCTGATCTAAGAATTTGGTGGTTGGCACCTTTCCACGCTGAGCCATCCAGCAGGGTCCACAACTGTTCATTGTATGCCAACTTAGCTAGACTGTGGCGGCCAGTTGTTTAGTAAAGCCTTAGTCTATAAGTAAGGGTAGCTTTATAGTCAATCGACTCTAAGGCAAATTGCTCCCCACCCCCTTCTGTGAATGGGCACATTCAGTTGGTTCCTCTTCCCAGGGATATCACTCTCAGTAGAGTGTCAGGTTACCCCAGAGTACAAATGGGCATTGAAGCTTCTGCCATCTTTGTACAAAGCCTACCGAGTCCTCTCGCGTAACTGAATAATTTCCACCCTCAACATGTTTTGATATCCTCCCTGCCCCCTTGTAAGGATCAAAAGTATCATTTATTGCTGCCGGAATATTTCGGTTTTCATAGTCTTTTGAATTTACATAGTGATGATTTGCATAGCTGCTGACAAATCGTTGTTATAGAAGAAAGACCCAAATTCCCTTCAATCGTAGAAACTTCAAGCATATTCACTTGCTGAATGCTTCCTGAAGCAATTCCTTCTCTGCTACAGAAAGGCTGTGTTATTTGAACTTGTGTTTCCTGTTTCCCACACCCTCTAAAGCAGTGGTTTATTTTGGCTGGAGATTCAAATCCCCAGATACCAGATTGACTGCATTCCACATTGTGGGGCATGGAAAACGGCTTACGGCTTACTTCTTTTAATTCCTGGTGTTAGTCGATGAAGTTCTTCTGAGATGCTTATACGCATACTCAGAAAGTGTGGGAAGATTTGAACCACTGGTTTCAAATTAATCGGTAATATTTCCTGAATAGTAAGTTCGGGCATGACACTTTTTCTTTTCTTAGTAGATTATTGAAGGACATAATGACAGTTTTCTCAACACAAGAAGATACCAAGTGAGTCTTGCTCAGGAGTTTTTTCCAATAAAAACTGAAGAAAAAAATTATTAAGACATTAAAGGGTAATAAAGATAATACAATTAAATACCAAAATGAGTCACACACAGAGAGTATTATGGGAAAGAGATGATTGAATCGGGCATGGTGGCACATGCCTGTGATCCCAGCACTGGAGGGGTAGGGCAGGAAGATCAAGGTGACAAGGTCATCTCCACCTACATAATGAGATCAAGGCCAGCCTGGGGTGACATGAGAACCAGTCTCAAAAACTGCATGGATGAAAACAAGAGGGGGGGGGTGATGAGTGTGGACTGTATGTGGTACTGGGGAGAGTGAAGATGTGTCCTCTCTGTTCCTCAAAGGCTCCTTCACAGGGAAGGTTACATATTCAAATGCAATCTTGAGTAAACCATTAACCCCAGATCTGTATTCAATTCACATCACCTCTGGAGTGTAAGCCTTAAGATATTTTTTTTCTTGTGCCAGGTTTAGAACCTGTTGGTGGGGAGGAAACCCACAAATTGCTGAATACAGGGAGAGATGCCTAAGGCTGCTACAAGAAGTACCATGTCTTTTTGCTCTAAACTTGTGGGGGACGGACATCTGTTTTCAGATCATGCATCCATCTGGAAGTTAATATGCCTTGTGAAATGAATGATTTTAAAGGCTGGTTATGCTCACAGCTTAGGTAGAACTGCAGTGCTACACAAATAAGACATATTTTTTAAAGTAAATTTTGTTAACAATGTCATGCTTGTACATAGATGTATTCTGTTTACTCTTTCCCCACATGCTCTCCTTATTTTCCATTGACTTTATTTAGACTGGCAGGCTTGCAGCTCCACTGTGTAGACTAGGTTCTTCTCTGACTCCCAGGGATCTACCAGCATCTCCTTCTCCAGCTCTGGGATCAAATGTAGGCGCAACCACACCCAGCAAGCCCCTATCCTCTCCCAGCTCCCTACCAGCTCTGCTGTAGCCCTTCACCTCTACCAGTCTGTTTTCCCAAATCGTAGCTTCTGGAAACAGGGCTTTTTAATTGATTTAGCTTCTGCTACAGAGTATTCCAGTGTGAAGTCTAGGTTATCAGTGATGGAGCCTCTCTGTGGTGACTTTAAGAGGTTAAAAGAAGGAGCAGCGGTGCTGATCAGATGACTCAGCTAGTGACAGTACTTACCCAAAGAGCCCGAAGGACTGGGTTTGATCCTAGAAATCTATGTAAAGATAGAATGAAAAAATTGACTATCCAAGGTTGTTCTGTGGTCTCCAGATGGTATAAATGCACAGACACACACACACACACACACACACAGACAGGCATGTACACCATACAAACAACATTAATTAATTAACACTATTAATGAAAGAAATAAATGGTAATATCCTGTTAGAGTGCTTTAGGCTTGTTCTCGAACACCTAGCACTTTGTTTTATATACATTTATATACATATTTGAACATATGTTAAAATATAGCATCATGTTAAACCAAGCTAGATATATAGGCATGGAAAGGACCACAAACCATTTTGCATATCCAGAAAGAATGCTTCTCATGCAGCGAGAAACACCCTCCTTAAATGACCAGAAGGATTTAAGATCCGACAATAGTGTCACCTTTCCATTTTTTTTTTCACTTAAATCCACAGTAGAAGAGAGACTTGGCCTCAGTGTCAACCAGAGAGGAAGAGAGGCCTGCAGCGCATTTTTGTGTGTGTGTGGTTGCCATGGAATGGGTTGCCAGGGATAACTGTACTCCTCTGAAAGAACAAAGAAATGACACAGAGCTCAAGAGTCAAGTCTGAGTGATTTGTGGCGTCTTTCTCTCTTCAAACAAGAATTTGAAAATAAATTTCCAATGTTTATTCTTAAGATACTACTCAATACTCACTTGAAATATTCTCTGGAAACAAATCATACTAGAGCTTCTTGTTCTAATCAATGTGCGTAAGGAGCTTAGAAATGGCTGCCTTCACCTACACAAACAGAAAGTATTACTCCCCTCAGATCCATCGCTAAAAGCTGAGATCCCAAGGAAAGTTGCTGTCCTTCAAGTGGAGAGTTTACAAGTAAACAGAGACAATCACAACTTCCTTGAACTCCAGCCCTGCCACATTAATGAAAACAAAAAAGGAAATTTTGATCTTTCCTGGAGTCATTGTTGGCCTCCTGTGTAGTTGAACACAATGCGTTCACACCTTTAAGTGCAAAGAAGCAAGGACACCGAGGTTGCTTTTATTACCTGCAGTTGACCACAGCACTTGAAGACAGCATGCACTGTTTGAACAGAGAAAGGGTGAGCAAATAATTGGGTGGAGGAGCTATATATTCACATGGAGGACACTTCCTGGGGAGTGTATAATCCTGAGCATTCTAAATGTTAGAAACACACTTCTGAGCATTGTTGCAAAGTGATTCACAAGGGAACATGCGAACACACAGACTCTCTTAAAGCGGAAGAGAGTCTGTATTGCTGGCCAGTAGCACATGGGGAACGTGTCCCAGTCATGCAGCCCAGAGCCTTGCCAATCTCTACCCTTTATGCACAAAACTGCACATCCTGATTGACACAATTCAGTTAGAGAAATCCAAAAGCAAGGTCGGTACGATTAGAAACTGTCCTAGTGAGTTTTATGTCAACTTGACATAAGCTATGGTCACTGGAGAAGAGGAAGCCTCAACTGAGAAAAGCCTCCACAGGACTGGGCTGTGTGCAAGCCTGCAGGGGAGTGACAGATGGAAGATGGCTCAGCCCATTGTCGAAGGTGCTGTGTCTGGGTTGGTAGTCTTGGGTTCTATAAGAATGTGAGTTGAGCATGGGGAGCAAGCCAGTAAGAAGCACCCTTCCATGGCCTCTGCACCAGCTCCTGCCTCCCCTGCAGATTCCTGCCCTTTTGAGTTGCTGCCCTGACTTCCTTTAATGATAAACAATGATGTGATCACATAAGCCAAATTAACCCTCTCCTCCCCAAGTTGATTCTGTCATGGTGATTCATCTCAGGAATTGTAACCCCAATTAAGACAGTTTCAGAACTGTGGACTAAGTCATTGATGGATTAGGTCTTTGATCCCATTCTGACAGATGTTGAGGCCTGCGTGCTAGGTTCTAAGGTCAGAGTTGTGCTTCTAACAGGGCATCAGTTGTGCTGAGGTCAAGGTCCTATTACACATTATCAGTGAGGTTGACATAGGTCAGGAAGACAATATGGCAGAAAAAGCAATGCCTGCATATATAAAAAGCCACATTTTTTTAAAGTAATAGAAAGATACATATTAGGAACCAGGGACAAGCTGGTTGCTTCTCATTTATAAACAACTCACTAAAAGATAAAAGGCAAAGATTGACCAACTTAACTTTAGAAGAGAAAAAACAAAGCTCTCAGCAGACTAAACTTGTTTCTAACTGTTCCCCTAACAACGTGAGCCTGCTTTCAGTCTGTGTAATCAGAACTCAGCCTCACGCTTCTTATTCACGATCAAAGCAAAAGAATCACCTTTGAAGAATTGCTAACACATATCTTTCCCCGCATTAAGTACCAGTGATAAAGACTCTAAAGAGATTCAGTCATGGTGGTGTCTCCACAGGTCTAAGAGTTTTATGTCCTGGTGATCTAGCACTTCCTTTCAGCCAATACTGCAAAAGGTTTCCTGTGTTTATCCACAGAGGATTAAACAAGGGATTACTCTGAAATACCTACAGCACCTTCGTCTGTTTAACAAACTGCTTTTCTGGGCAAAAGTGCTCCCCCCAACCCCCGAACAGGGTTTCTCTGTGTAGCCCTGGCTGTCCTGGAACTCACTCTGTAGACTTGGTTGGCCTTGAACTCAGAAATCCACCTGCCTCTGCCTCCCAAGTGCTGGGATTAAAGGTGTGTGCCACCACTGCCCAGTTGGGCAAAACTTTTAACCACAGCCTAATTTGTTGCAGTTTGATCAGAGTCTAACTGGCTTGATAAAAGAAGACTATACAACTAAACTCATCTAGCTTTGACAAAGAAACAAGAAATATCCAAGGCTCAAAGCATGATGCCTTACTCAGATGGAAATGAAGACAAGAGAAGAATTTGTAACAGTTGCAGTGAGAGGCCAAGACTTAATAGTGATCCAGACCTCATCACAAGACTGTACAGCTCCTTAATCCCCCCACTTTATTCCCTCCATATTAATTCCCCAAATCATATTTACAGAAATTAATTTTACTCATGTCTCAGGCACAGCTATATTTTAAAAAAAGAAAATATGCACAAGCCAGACCTGATGACAGATGCATGTATTACTAGCAGTTGCTCAATTAAGACTAAAGGATCAACTTAATTTCAAGTCAAACTTAGAGCGTTACTGGAGACTCTGAACCTAATTAATTATCATGCACAGGCAAATCAAGAAACACAACTTGAAGAACAACCTAGTATTAAAGGAAGACCTGGCAAGAATGTGAACATTGCCAGACCATTTTTTCACCTTTTTAGATATGCTAACCTTTTTTCATTTCATTATATTACTTAATCAATTTCATGATTACAAGAAAATTGAACCAAAGGTACAAAAAATGTCTACCCCCTCTTCCCATAGTCACTTTTGGATGCCCCTCTCTTGTGTAGTCAGTACAAAATAATTATTGATAAGTATTAGCAATATGTTAAGGGATCTAATATAGAAAGTAGTAAGTTTCATATAAGAGCTGAGAGTTTGGAAGGATTATATAAGCATAAAGATGAAAAGCCTAAGGAAAATAGAAAAAGAAACTAGAGATCAAATGTGAGCTGTGAATGAGTTAAATAATGCACTGCATTTGATGTACTTATTACTGTATTGGATACAGCTGAGAAAAAAGTATGTGCACATGCACACACACACACACACACTCACCAACACACACCAACATACACAGACACACACACAGACACACACACACCAGTACAATATCCAAGGACTGTGTGCCAATTACTAAAGTACAAATATATGCAGTGGAAACATCAAAAGAGGAATAAAGCAGGCAGAAGAGATAGTTGGAACAGTAATGATAGAGCATGCCCCGCCCCGTTACCATAGGATTCTAACCACAGATCCATGAAACATGGAATACAGCAATCGGAATACATTCTGACTTCTCAGGAAGCATTATAATGCTTCTTAAAAGTAGATTTCAAACAGTATCCTGGAGACTCTTTGGAGCCACCTGAAAGACTAAAATTGAATTAATATTAGGGCCAGAGACATGGCTCAGTGGGAAAAGGTCCTTGAAACCAAGTGTGGTGACTTGAATTCAACTTCTAGGACCTGGTAAAAATAGGGAACTGACTCGGAACACAGTCCTTTGAACTGCGTAAGCACACCATGACACATGTACACCCACACACAGACTGAACAGGCTAAGTGTAATGATAAAGTGATTAGAGTGTGTGTGTGTGTGTGTGAGAGAGAGAGAGAGAGAGAGAGAGAGAGAGAGAGAGAGAGAGAGATGGAGAGAGAGAGAGAGAGAGGAAAAGCAGGGAAAGAAAAGAATTCAAAACCACACAAAATGTTCCAATACACACCTACACACCTTCAACCAGACCTAGTAATTACAGAGGTCACTCAGAAGAAGCCAGGTGGTAATTACTACTTTCCAGAAAAACTTGTTTGTGTCTTAGAGGGCAGCTGGGATGCTGGACACAGTAGGAAGCTTGGCAGGTAAAGCATGAGAATGAAACCTCATATATTTGCTCTTATTTTATCTTCTGGAAATAATTTACGCAAATATGAATTAGTCTTAATCTTTATTTCAGTTATCTATCATTTCCCTCCTCTCTATCTATCTATCTATCTATCCCTCCCTCCCTCCATGAAGATTTTAGAAGAACTTCCAGTCTTTTCCATTCCTGATACCAGCATGCATAAAATATCTATTAAGTAAATAAAATCATCTCCACCAAAAAGAACTCTCCGATGGCTTCTAAATGTCTCTGTATCATAGAGAACAAATGGGATGATGTTCAAGACTTAGTACAGCATGGTCTTTCCCAGGCTCTTCTGAGCTTTCCACGTTTAATTTCTGGATGTTGACTATTCTGTAAATGACTACATGGACTGCTTCCCCTTAGATTCTCTCCTTCTTATGTCTTAGAAAAAATTATTTTTTTTCTTCAAACCTGTTGCTCAGTGAACTCTTCCCAGGTTGTCTACATGGTCTCATCACAAATTTCCCATTTGTAATTAAACTTACCTTCTTTCTCATATAACATGTAAATAAGTGTTTACATATTTATGTGTCTCTTAAGAGAGTGTCTTTTGCAAGCACAGGCTTCTATTTGATGTCTATAGCAAAGCATTCTGGAATCATTACAAGTAATAGAATTAGGCAACCCTAAACTCCTAGCTCTGTCTGTCCAAACTATGACCTTTGTGAAATTAAGAACATTCTTAAATTTTTGTCTTTTTTAAATTATTAAAAGGATGTTATTTTGGCTGACTACACAACTGGCAGATAAAATTTTCATGCGTGAATAAAATGAAGTGAGTAAGAAGTAAATTGATAAAAGTAATAAATATGTTTGTGTGCAGGTGTATGTGTGAATGTGCGTGCGTGTGTGTGTGTGTGTGTGTGTGTGCAATTATCAGCTTTCAGAGCATTATTAATACATAATGGTTTCTTAGATTTTATTGTTAAAACTATTACAATCATTCAAAACTTTTTGCAAATGCTTTATTGAAAGTATAGGCAAGGATAGACATTCAATGAAAATCAATGAGATTTGGTTATAAGCACTTGGGTGTTTTTCAAGATAGCATTTTTGAAGACTCTTCCTTTGGTGCTGTGCATTAAGCAGTCAGCCAAGTTAGGTCCTCTGCTTGTACTGTAGTGGAAATAGTACCTATTCAGAGAACTTACTGTTGTGTAGTAGCATCAAAGTAAATATCCATACAAGTTAATAACACAGGTACAAATTAACCAGTCAAAGCACAAACAGAAAACTCTACTCATATCACAGGTTGGAATTGCTAGTTGTAGTGAAAGCTAAAAGTGTCTACAGGGAAGAATAATGCAAGGTTTGTGTGTTATCAGGTCTCCTGCCTGTTCTACATTGGCCGCTACAGTTCCCTTAGCTTAGTTGGGTCTTTCATTTAAAAGTGAAACACCACTGGAGAAAAATTTAAGATAACTCAACTTTCATATTCAAACACTGAAAACCAAGAATAATGCCACAAAAGACACTATTCTAATTCTGTCCACAGAGGGAGTGCAGTTTTTCTGCTTGAATTCATCAGTATGATTGTTTCTTTGCCATGTGATAATACCAAAGGCTCTTTGAATGATAGATCTTTAAATATAAATGAGGTCAATTATAAAACTTAGACTTCTAAAGATCATAAAAGACATATAAAGAGTTGATTTTTTTTTTCTTCTCTCTTAGGCATACGAGGGGGGGAAAGAAAGAATCAAACGGAAGTCCTCGTTTAAAAAAAAAAAAACACCTCCACAGTGTGAAATTTGGTTGTTCTCAAAGGAGAAAACTTCTGCCAACTGGATGACAAGCTGTTTCAAGGCATAATGGGAGGCTTCTGTGGGGGCGTGCAGTGGGTTAATGCGCAGAAGGTCTGTTACAGTTTGACAGTATTCCTCCGGCTACTCTCTGAGGCCGGAGGAATCAGCATTTCGAAGCCCCTGCTAATCTTTCTTGATATTACAAAGGTTTATTCATATATGTCTAATGTAGAAAATATATCTTGTATGTTGTACGGATGTATCACCTGCCAATTAAAAAGCCTATGGCCTATGGTTTTGGCCAGAAATAGGTGGCTGGGCACCGGGAGGAGAAGAGATTTGAGAATAGAGCCAGGTGTGGAAGATAAACCCAGGAAGATGTGAGGAGACGATGCACGGTACCTGAACAGTGGTAACCAGCCACGTGGCACAATGTAGGTTAAAATAAATAGGATATTTTAGTTATGATCTAGTCAGAGTAGAGCCGAGCTATATGGCCAAGATATTTATAAATAGATTTTGTGTCTGAGTCTTATTTCTGGGACCTGAGGCTGGGAGAAAGAACCAGGACAAACTTCAGCAATGTAACACAAGCGTGTGATGTTAGTACTGCAATAAAAATATCTTCTTTATTTTTCGTGTGATGCCATGGGCACGATATGCGTGTGAGTGACCCGTATATGTCATGACATGCAAGTGCACATCCGCGGGCAACTTTCCGTTGTCGCTGCTCATTTTCTGCCATGTTTGAGGTTGTCCCCTGAATCTCCCACTGTGCTGTGTGACTCACACCAGCTGGCCGTTGCCCTATGAGCTTCTGGGTGGCTGTCTGTGTCTGCCTTCCTTCCTACCACAGGGTGGCTGTGATTCCAGCTCCATGCCACCTCCCCTAAATTTCTACGGGTTCGTAACTGAGATTAAAAGTTTTGTATAACAAGAGATTTTTGCCTGCTAAGTGAAGTTCCCAGTCCCTGAAATTAGTATTTGAAAGAAACAGTGGATTTATCTTCAGTATCCCTTTACATTATTTCTGTGGATCTCTAACACAAAAATGATTCAATGTCAAAATTACTAATCAAAGATAAAAGTGTGCATAGGCATCAATAAGGTGAACTTAAAAATATTAAGAAATTAGGAACTGAGGCTTACAGAATTCTATGACTAAAGATTAGAGTTCCTTTTCTCCAATTTTTGTTACTGAATCTGATAATAATCTGTAAAGATACCTTATTACTTTTATTTTAAGATTAGGAAGTGAAAACTAGGGGAGTCTGAGTTATCATTAATCAAGTAGCAAGCTGACTGTGCATATAAAAATTGTAGGTTGTTTTTCTTTTTAACATTTTACTTATCCTTCCGTATCTTTCTTTTCCCGTTTTTCTAGTGTTTTAATTTTCCCTCCAAACAGAGTTCTATAAGCAGTTAAACTGCACAGACCAATCTGTATATGGGAGCTGGAGTATGAATAGCTTCCTTCTGTACAGCACTCCTGTAAATCTATCTGAGCATCAACATTATTATAAAAAAAAATCGCCATAGTACAAGGAAGTTTCTTGCAATAAGCCAAAACAAATCCTTGAAAATGAAATCATGTGCACTTTCCCTCCAGTGTCCTCCGGGGAAAGGACAAAGAAAGCTCCTCCTACAACCACATGCTGTCTACAGGCCAAGACATCTTTGGGAAGCCACATTCTACATTCCTGGGATACTGCATTCCTCATGAGAGAATGTCTTTATTCCCATCCAGGACCATTAAGAAAAACCATACTTAAATTCATCCGGCTGATATTTACAAAAAAAAATTAGTTCTTTTATAGTATAGATCATCAACTCATTCTCGATTACTTAAATACCCTTCCAAGTAATTTTATAACAATATCCTATCACTGACAAGTTTAGGTCTTTAAAATTTTATTATGAATAGTTATGAATTAACATCTGTTAATTTACCATAGCCATATGGGACCATTTAGGGTTTAAGAATGATATTTTTAACCTTCAGTCCTAAGGGAAGAGTATGTGTTGGGTATGTAAGATTAGCACTGCTAATGGGAAAACGCCCAGGCAAGTCAGTTTGGTTCAAAGTATGTTGTTGGTATTTGGGGAGTCATGAGAATGGTATATGCCAGTTATCAGGGATAAGAAGTAAAATATTACAATCCAGGTATCATGCCTGCTTCAGCATAGCATTCTTAGTTTTTTTTTTTACAACAATGTACCTGGTAGTAGATGTCAATAATGCATAATTTCAGAAGGAGAGAAATATATAATTTTATCTCTTGGACACTCAGAAAATCTAACCTAAAAGTACTCTGTCAGGACTTCCTTTTACATAGCCTGCTCATCAGGCAGCATAGATATCATTACAAATAAAAGTAGGGAGAGGTATTAACCTCTAACTGGAGGTTCTAATCCAATAATATTTTTATAGAGTCTCACATTCTAGAAAGGAGATATAATTAATAACAATAGTGGGGAAGACAGTTTAGTTCCCAACACTCATGACTCACTTCAGACGAAAAGGCTAGACCTTCTTAAATCAATTCAGATTCAAATATTCAACAGGAAAAGTGCCTTGTATAGTGGTATGAGCTCCTAAATATCCCATATCAGTTATCATTTTTTAAAGATTTATTTATTTTTAGTCATGTATATATAATACAAACTCATACACACACATACACACAGAGGGAGAGAGAGAGGAGAGAGAGAGAAACTACCAAGAGTACAAGTGCCTTCAGAAGCCAGAATGAGACATCAGATCCTCTGCAGACAGTTACAGACAGTTCTCTAGCTGTCTAATATGGTGTTGGGAACCAAATTGGTCCTTTGGACCAATAGCAATGTATGTTCTCAACTGCTTAGGCATCCCTCCAGCCCAAAGATTTGTTTTATTTGTGCATACATGTGTGCATGCTTGCACACGTGCCTATACATATACACACACATTTCATGTACATGTGTACACACACGCTTCATGTACCTGTACACACACACACACACACACACACACACACACATCCATCTGCACTGGTGACACCCACAATGGTCATAAGAAGGGCTTTGCTTCCCTGGACCTGGAGGTAGAGGTTGCTAAGCGCTGCACAATGTGAATCCTGGGAACCAACCTTGGGACCTCCAGAAGAGCAGGATGTGCTCCTAATCACTGAGTCATCCCCCAGCTCCCCACCTGACCATTTCCTTAAGGGAGCATTTCACTAACAAGAAAGCCTTGAGTGAAATGGTATCAGAAACATCTTCACCAGCAAATGGATAATGATATTGGAGCACACAATAGATTTGTGTGCTCAGGAAACAACCAAAGGTCAAGCTGACTTGGGGAACTAAACAAATCATACAAAATGGGGAGAGCAGAACTTAACATTTGCTCAGGCAAAAGTAATTTTGAAACATTTGTTAGATTTCTCTCAAAATACTGTTAAAAGAGTACTAAGAATATTAAAAATACTGAAATTATTAACGAGTGTTTACTGATGTCATATCAAAAGGTTGTCTGTAAACTTTATCCTACTTTTGTGACATAAGAACAGTGATGAGACTGAATAATTTCTCTGAATAGGACTTCACATACTGTGATTTTTGATGTACATAAAACTTCCCTAATGCCGCATTCTTTAATATATATATATAAATGTGTAACCATATAGAATTTTAAGGTTTACATCTTGTAACTTAAAATGATTCTGTTACTAGTTCAAAAATATTATCGAATGAAAATTGGGGTGAACTTCAGAAAAAAACTATTTTCTGACTTTATATAGTGACTTTAGAAAAGCAAAGACATTTCCCATTTGTATGTCATTTTTCATACTCCATTAGGGATCTAATCTATAAAAAATATGAACACATTTTTAGATGCATTTTTTTTCTGTGCCTCTAACTCATCAATTGACCTTTTAGAATTGGTCAATATAAAGAAGTATCCATATGACCACAGAGTCAACATTGGGCTGCTGCTACCCATCTGTCCATCTGCTAGGAGGCTGTCTATCAGGGATCAGGCATGTCTGTTGCCATGAGAGCAGACATCAATCATCTTCAGAATCAACACAGCTTATGTTGACTCTAGGAAGTCATCTTCATATTAATGTATAATGAGACATCAGCAGGGGGTCATTTTGAGCAGAAATTTGAACTCCCTGCCATAACTGTGTCTATTATAGACTCTGCAGGGTGACTTAAATAAAATCAATCAAGTATGAGTGTGACTTCTTTGTCTTAGAGCTTTGAAGCTCATTTCTGCAATGCCTGGAGCCTCTCTGCTTTGTTGGTTTTTATTTGACTTTAGCTTTATATAAATTAGCCAATCTACATAGCTTTATATAAATTAGACAGTCTATAGATACCCTAAGTAAATTGTAGACCACTATTAGTAAACTTTATATTAATAAAGAATATGTCTTATTGTCCAATGCTTATATGTCCAATACTTTAGGAAAGTAATTCTTCTAAACACAGAATTATGGAATTTCAGTTTCACTATTTTTATATCACATGCAAGATTTAACTCTCTTTCTAGAGCCAGGTTTTTACAAATGTTAGCAATATTTTACCATGATAAAAATCATAAGAAGAAGTAAAAATGTGAAAAAGTAGGAATGGGAAGGCCAATGGTCACCTAAGATCTTTCACGGGCTGGACACATTAACTAAGAAGCAGTCAATGACACTTTCTAATAGTCAGGTTGCTCAGTTACTGATATGAAAACAACAGTTTAAACCAGCTGGGAACCTGCAATGTGATGCATGAAGGCAATAAGATTTCATAAGGAATTATTGACGGGTGATTTTGTTCCTTTCATATCATCTGTGTGAAAACAGACCCAAGTAACTGTTGGCTTTCTGGAAGAACGCACAGAGTGCTTAGCCATAGTGGCAGACCATGACACAAACTTTCCCTAAGGCATTTAAGGAGAAACCATAAGAGAACCTATAGAAGTCTGCCGGCATAAATGATGAAAAAGCAGGGCAGAAGTGTATTAGAGAAACAGAGTCATAAACGCACCTCTTGTTTGCTGGATGGGTACAGAAAACCCTATACTTTGTCTAAATGCATCATCACTGAAACTCTTGAGATGTTATTGAGCTGTAACAATGGCAAGTTTGCCAAAATAAAACTTAAATAAGCAAATAAGAAGTTATTTAAGAGAAAAAGAGGTGTGAACAACTCCCTGGGTTTCAAGTAATTTTGCTAATATAAATTCAATCACAGCAGTCATCCTAGATGTCCAAAGGCTACTTATCCTTCATCCAGTGGTTGGGGCTACAAGGTGAGGTGGAGAAAAATATATCAATGTGTGTGATGGTTCCCTTGTAGACATCATTAAACACTGGCTCTTTCTGAAATGTGAGTTCCAGGATCAAATTTGTTTCAGTTGGAAGATGATTCTCACAGCTGTGTGAAGGATTGTCAGAGAAGCAACAAGAGTGAGAGTTGGGGGGTGGGGGGCTGGGGGGTAGAGGGACAGCTGGTGGAATGGCTCCAGAAACGACAAGTGTAGAGGAATGTAGTTAAGGACCTGCCAACCTAGTGTGTTCAGTGAAATTACTAACTGTATGCCCTTGAACAATCCTTTTTCCATACTTCTTTACCTTTAAGAGAGTCACAGATACCATTGTAAGAATGGGAGAAACAATTTCATACATGCAAAACCCTAAAATCATCAAAGTTTTAGAAGTTCTTTTGGCATGACTAGTATCATCATTGCTGTCATTTTCATGGCCATATAATCCTAATGAAGCTTATATTTTTATTATATAACCAAAGTCAGGAAAGGATGACAAGTCAGGATTTCTACTCAGAGCATCGTTCTCGAACTTTCTAATGCTGTGACCTTAATACTGCTCTTTGTGTAGTGGTGGTCCCCCAACCATAGCTACCATATAACTGTAAATTTGCTAATGTTATGAATTCTATTAAATATCTGATATGCAGGATATCAGGATATCTGATATGGGACCCCCCCCAAAGGTGTTGCAACCAACGGGTTGAGAACCACAAACCATGAACTTAGAATAAGAAAAATTTACAAACTATACATGAAATTCCAGTTATATAGATGTATTTCACAAGACAGGGCTTTAGAGTTTGTCTTAAATTATATATGACAATTATTAGCTTTCATTTGAAAATATTTTTAAAATGAATTATGAATTCTATTATTATATTATTGGAAAATCACCAAATAAAATATTTATTTTTAAGAAATACACCGACATTTCTGGCTAACATTAGCATTAACACATCTTGACTGGCTGGACTATTTCTATCTATTCTGAAGGCTTATTAAGTTCTTTTTATAAAGGTGGAAATTCTTATTTACACATTAGATTGAAAAAAAGTAAACATCCTTTTTCTTTTTCAGACTTTTTTCTTGATACTTAGATGCAAATGAAAGGAAAATTAGAGTTAAATCCTTTAGATACAATATTAAATATAAAGCTTTAAAATGTTTGAAGTTATTGAATGTGTAGTCACAAAACTAAATAGACCTTCGTGTTAAGTATAACCGATTTAATATATGAAAATTTCCAAATTAATGATTAATGTTATGGCTTGGATTTTGAGGGCAAAAAGACCCAGCCTTTGATTTGGTTCTACACATTCACAAAAATCCAACTAATGTAGACTTGTCTGCTCACATTTGTACATTACATGAAGAAAAACAGTTCTAAAAGTTTTATTGAGAAGAAGACCTACTCCACTTAGTGAAACTGACTTCTTAGAGATAAGCTTGAAACACGAAGAAAGCGTTTCACGTCACAGTCATGGTTGCTGTTCTTCACGGCGTCATTGCTCCCTAAGCCCATACTGTCTTCGTCTATGTAGCAAAGTCACATTTACTGTAGAGAGACAGCAATGCTGCTACTGATAACCTGCATTAACTTACACAGGAATAAGACAGAATTTCTTTAAGATATACTTATGATTTGTGTGCACATGTGTGGAGGCACACTCATGTTTGTGAATGCAGCAACCGCAGTGTTGGTCCTTACCCCCTACCTTGTTTCAGCTAGACTCTCTCCTTCTCCCCCTCCCCTCCCCCCTCTTCCTCTCCCTCTCTTCCTCTCTCTCTCCCTCTCTCCCTCTCCCCCTCCCCTCCCCTCCCTCTCCCTCTCTCTCTCCCTCTCTCCCTCTCCCCTCTCTCTCCCTTTCTCCCTCTCCCCATCTCCTCCCCTCCCTCTCCCTCTCCCCCTCTCTCCCTCTCTCCCTTTCCTCCCTCCCCCTCTCTCTACCTCTCCCTCTCCCTCTTCATTTCCCTCTCCTTCCTCTCTCTCCCCTCCCCTCCCCCTTCCCTTCCCTCTCCCTCTCCCTCCTTCTCCACTCCCCGTCCCCTTCCCCCTGCTTCTTGTTTGGCTTCAGTTCTCTTTTGCTCTGTTTTATAGATTCTTCTCTTTACACTTATCTCTCCACAGAATCAATGTAACTGCAGATGTTTTCTCTACGTGTCTGGCTTTTTTTTTTGTGGCATATGGAGATTCAAATACAATTAATTGCTCAAACTTGTATGGCTAGCATTTTTAGCTACTGAGACATTTTTCTTGCACTCATTTTAATATTTTTAAATAGTCAAATTTTTGCAATGTATTTTGGTATTAGTGAACTCATCACCAAAAATACCAGTGACAATCATTAAAATCAAGCTGATTTTCACATATAGTATGTCTTACTTAATTCAACATTGTAAGGTTGTTTAACATACATCAAACCCAAGTCTACGCTCATTGTAGAAATGGTGTAAAGCACACTCTACAACTGGTATGGTGCTTTGGCTTTGATACAGACGACGATGAAATAAATGGCCTTGTAAGAAGATAATGTACATGCATGACTGTGGCTGTCGGTTGTCATGTTTTATTGTATTTACCTGTGATATCCACCTTAAGGAAAATTCCCAAGCTTACAAGGGATACTCCTTGTTTAGAGAAGATCACTTTCTGACCACTTCAGAGAAGTAGAAATACAAATAAAGATAAAAATCTCGAGAGATCTGTGTCCAGTGCTCTCCTTTATCTCTCCATTGGCAAGTTATCAGGCATTTAGCACAGTTATTTTATGTTACACATAAGCCTACAAATTTTTTCCAACGACTTTATTGAGATGCAATCTCATACTTTCATACAGAATCCAGCATGTTTTCCTGGGTTTAGTAAATTCACAAAGTTGGTGTAGCCATACGTACAGTCAAACTTTACAATTTAATCATTAACCTAAAAAAAAAAAGTCATTTTTAAAATTCTTTCTTTATGTTTTTTGTTTTAGGAGTAATTTCTGAATAAACTTTTATTAATTTCCCCATAACTTTCTTAACTATGAAAGAAAGGAAATCTAGATAACAGGCATCAATGAGTTAAGTAATTAATTTCATTGTCTTTAGAAATATAAATACTTGGGGGGAAGTATTTTTCAATCTTAATCTTCAGTAGAGTGAATTCTGGTAGATAAAACATACCTAACACGGCAAATGTCACTGCAAAGATGACTTTAAGCCACAGTAGCTTATGTTTTCAAGGCGAATGTCTACTTGAGATTGCAAAAGCTTTGTCTATAGGTCCCCTGTAATGGGTTTTGATCATTCTAAGAGTAAAGCAAAGTTACTTAGATTTAATCCTAGCCTTTTGTCTCTGTCAGTTTCTAAGACACTTTGTCACAGTGATGGAGTGCTCCCATGTGTATTAGGAAATACTCTTTGTAGTCTGACGTAAGCTGTTAAAGGCAAGATAAATACTATAGTGCAAGATCTCTCAGGTTTGAAAATATGCCTTCATATTCACAAGTCCTAGTAGTTCTTCCTAATCTGTAGGATTCATTTTTAAAATTCATATTACACGAGATGGAGAAAGGTTAAATACAAGATAATGTGAGAGGGTTAGTCATAATTCTGTATCGTGGTCACTGCTGTACCAGGGTATGATATCCATGACTTTTTTCTATCTACTGAATCAACAATACCAATTCTTTTCAAATATTCTTTGCACTGATTTTTAAAAATGGGTTTCCCTTCACATTGCATTATATATATATGTACTCCTAAACTTATTTCCTCAGTTATGCCCACTACAAGCAGCTTTCTATAGGCTAAGAATGCAATTTTAGTAAATGCACCAACTGATATTTTTCTTTCTTTTTTTCCATTTTTTTATTTTCTATATTCTTTGTTTACATTCCAAATGATTTCCCCTTTCCTGGATCCCCCCTCCCCATATGTCCCATAAACCTTCTTCTCTCCATCCATTTTCCAATCACCTCCCTCCTTTTTCTCTGTCCTGATACTCCCCTACAATGCTAGATCAAGCCTTTCCAGGATCAGGACCCTCTCCTTACTTCTTCATGGGAGTCATTTGTTATGCTAATTATGCCTTGGGTATTCAGAGCTTCTGAACTAATTAATATCCACTTATCAGAGATTGCATTCTATGTGGGTTACCTCACTTATGATGATATTTTCCAGTTCCAACCATTTGCCTAAAAATTTCATGAATTCATTGTATTTAATTGCTGAGTAGTATTCCATTGTGTAAATATACCACATTTTCTGTATCCATTCCTGTGATTTTTTTTTCATAAAAGCATAATATCCCTTTCTAAAAGAGCATGTAGGAAACACTGTAAAGAAACCATGCAAAAAAAGACGTACGGAATAGATCACACAGAATATAAAACTACTCTGTTTTAACTCAAAATATCCTTAGCTGGGTGTGGTGACCTATGCCTGTAGTCCTAGCACCAGGCATGTGGAGACAGCATGGTAGGAGGCTCTAGGATAGACTGGCCCACAAACGGATGCCCTGCATCAACAGAAACAAACACAAATCATTAACAAGAGCGCATCATTAAAGGAAGAGTCTGGCCCCCTGCCGTTTTCATTAGCTTTTCCTGAGCCCTTGCTTCCATGCTGAGCACAGATAGCTTTGCTAACTCAAGGAATGTGATATCAGATGCAACTTGAAGTTACTGCCTATAACAGTAGACATAGGAACACAAGAACTCAAGCAAAAATGATCCATAAAACTGTTATAATAAAGACTACTAGCTATTAAGCAGAGAAAATTCTTGACATTGTGGTGAAAGCTGAGACCTGAATATTTGAAAAAATGACGACTGGTTTTATTATTATTATTATTATTAATCATACTAAATTAAAAGAAAACAGACTAGGTGTATACCAAGGCCCATCAAACCTTCTGAAATACTAAGCAAACATTTCTGAGGTGTTTAACAGAAGCAGAACCTAGCCTCACTTCTGCTACTAGACTTGTTTTCTAGGGAACATAGAGCAATGTCCCACTCCCTCACCCTGCCACTGAACCTGTTGACTCTTGCGATTTGGGATGCAGCCTCACTCTGTGTGGAGGAGCTAAATGGCCCTGCTCCAGTGGGAGTGGAATTCTTTCTCACCTTTGTGCTCACATAGATATGTTATCTTAATCCCTACTGACAAGTGTGTTCTTAAACAAAACTCAGAGGTAGAGGGCTAGAGGAATGCTTCGGGGCGATCTGCAGAGAACAAAGGAGCAGGAGCTGCACTGCTATTGCATTTAGAAATGAAAGCTTGTTACTGGGACTTAGACACTAGATGGAGAAGACAAATTGTTCTCTTCTATTTTCAGCTGAAGGTAATAATGGAGCAGAATAATGGCTTTTCGCACCAAATGATGTTTTTCTGTTTCCACAAACAAAAAACAAAACAAAACAAAACAAAACAAAAAACAAAACAAAAAGTATGAAGCCGAAAAGGACAGTTACTCAGATACATTGGTGGAAAATATAAATCCACAGCGGTGATGATAATTTATTTATTCCTCCATGGCACTGAAAGTCTATTGTGTGCTTTTCAAGACTGAAAGTCTATTGAAAGTCTGTTTTGTTTTAGGCAAAGAAGCAGGGTATGTTGGGGGAGATTATTGTCAGAAAGAGCCTACTAGAAGGAATCCTAACGAGCCCCTGAAAAATTGAACTGGGAGAGCATCCAATTAAGGGGGTCAGCAGGGATTTTTAAGAAGGGAGAGGGTTTGTAAATAGATAATATGGAGGCATTACAGAGGAAATTTTAAAATACTGTGAAGCAACCTAGCAAACTGCTATGGTTTGCAGATCTACTTTCCTAAACACACATGCATGGCTGGAGGAAAAACGGCAGCTGAGCAGTTCTTGAAAGGTGGGAATAAGATTTAAATTATTTCTGATCATATATTCTTAATGAAACATCGGTCTTCACGTGGTTCAGGACGCTGTCCTGAGAGTTAGTATTGGAGAAATGGAGACTTTCTCCATGGTAAGAAGTCTTGAAACACAAGGCCTTGATTCAAGTTCCACTCATCAAAATTACGTGGGATAGTTTTCTGTTAATCTCTAAAGTTTTTCTTCTTCTTTCCCTCTTGTTTCGCCTCCATTTTCATTTTCTGGTTTACAGTGTCAGAACTCTAAGAATGATATGTTGTCATAAATAGTAGCAATCAGAGCTTTCTCTATATGTTGCCCAAGGTTTCGGACATTGCAAATGAAATACAGAGTCACATAGGCATTTCTGTAATGACCAAAGGCATTTGGAAGTAAGGACTAATAGTCAGGCTAATATTTGTTCTTAGCACTGGAGGAGAGCTGAGGTATGGAAGCAGAGGGGAAGAAAATATTCTTCCAGCAGGTCACTTCTGTGGTTTTTCTTTTAGAATACTGGACTTAAAAATCATAATTTATAGATTGTTTTGCAACCCCAGTAAAAAATTGCCATCTTGTGCATTCTAAGTACCTCTACCACTGAGGCATTTCTTGAAGTGTTAGTCATATCTTTTAAATCTCATTTTTATTACAATCTTTAAGAATATTTCACTGGGGGGAGGATTTTAGGTCACAGAGTAAGAGAAACAGAATGATCAAAGAAAGTTAGCTAGATGGCTCAGAAATATAAGAGTGTAGCTGTTATGACCTGAATTCAATCCCAAGAACCCACAAAGTGGAAGGAAAGAACCTACCTATAAAAGTTGTCCACAGGCATGCTATGACATGTTTACATGCAATAAATAATGTGTAATCAAAAAAGATTTTTTAAACAGCCCTAGAAAACTAAAGGTGGGGAGAAAGGTAAATGCTGTATTTTTCAACATAAAGATTAGGAAGCATCATCACTCCAGCTTAGGGTAGGGAGGGATACTGAGGAGAATGGCCGTAGCTGAGATCTGAAGTCCACTGCATTTACACAGTCTCCTCCACCCCCACGTACTCAGATCAGGGTTTACAGAGTGGGGCTCTGCCTACAGCATCTGCAGAACACTGACTCAACTCCATACATTTCGTGACAGCGGATCTCTGAGAAGCACCAGCTTAGAGAGGAAACTCATTCTCCTTGAAACAGAATGTCACATCTCTTGGGAAATGAAAAGCAGCCAAGTTCACCATGCAACACTCAGCTGGTCCCTTTGCCAAATGTTGAGGAATGAGGTGTAGGCGTTAGCTAATGATTCGCTCCCACACGGTCATGCCACTCAATGGGAGGTTAACACTGAAAACAAGTCTTTAGCTGAGAGCTGGAGAACATTTACTAACAAACGTGTGTAGTAGTATCAACTTTTCTTGGAGTTAAGGCGCTCTGGTATCCATCAGTCAATACAGTCATTGCTCAAATGAAGGTCCTGAGCTCCAGGAGGTTTCAATACATTGAGATGCTTACAGACCTAGCCATTGTCTTCACCATCACAGAGAGACTGATCTCTATCTATGCTTACGTTCCATCACTCAACTCAAATACAACTCACTCTCTGGTAAACAATTCTCAGGAGGGAATTATTGTAGTGGTATTAAAGCTTTATGAATACCTACTTAGGGTCCTTCAAATGGGTAGTACCCAGAAGAGTAAATATAGAAATATTAAGATGTTAGTTCTTTCTCTATCATGATTAGCACAATTGTCATTATCATTTTCTCTGTTTTTAATCCTTTTTATTGCATATTTTATTTATTTATATTTCAAATGTTATCCCCTTTCCAGATACCTTCCAGCAACCCCCTATCCCATCCCCCTCCTCCTACTTCTACGAGGGTTTGCCCCCACCATAATGCACTATTAAAACAAACTTAAAGGAAAAAACATGCGATCATCTCATTAGCTGCTGAGAAAGCATTTGACAAAATTCAACACGCCTTCTTGTTAAAAGTCTTGGAAAAATCCAAGGTGCATACCTAAACACAGTAAAAACAATATACAGCAAACCAATAGCCAACATCAAACTAAACAGAGAGAAACTTGAAGCAATCCCACTAAAATAAAGGACTAGACAAGGCTGCCCTCTCTCTCCATACCTATTCAACATAGTACTCAAAGTCCTAGCCAGAACAATTAAACAGCAAAAGGATGTCAAAGGATACAAATTGGAAAGGAAGAAGTCAAATTATCACTATTTTCAGATGATATGATTAGTAGATGATATGATATGATAGACCCCAAAAATTCCACCGGAGAACTCCTAAACCTGAAAAACAATTGCAGCAAACTGGCTGGATACAAAATTAACTCAAACAAAACAGTAACTTTCCTCTACTCAAAGGATAAATAGGCTGAGAAAGAAATTAGGGAAATGATACCTTTCACAATAGTCACAAATAATATTGCATATCTTGGTGTGATTCTAACCAAGAAACTGAAAGATCTGTTTGACAAGAACATCATTTTCTTAACATATGTCATATTTAATTTTTCTCAAGGTCCAATTTATTATCACTTCAAGACATACTAGCAGATGGTAAAAATCAACTAAACAGTTCTGTATAACATTTTACAGTGAAGTAGATCCCAAGAGACTATCAAAATATCAATGTGTACCAAGTTTGTGGCCCAGTCTTATGACAGTATATATCCATCGAATTATAATATAAAATATATTTTGTGCAGGGGGTCTTGCTCAAAGACTCAAATATGACTGTAAAAGAGAACCAGATGATATTTAAACCTTTAGCACAATCTGAAACAGAGTGTATATTAGCATTTGTAACTGGTACTTGCAAGCCACAAGTGTTCTCAGCTGTGTGCTTTGAAAAGAACTGTAATTATTGATTATCTTTCCCGGAAAGTCTTTATATCCCCATATCTGATGGATCTAGTTTTATAAAACAACAAAAAAAAAAGTTCTTAATGCTATTGAATATATTCCCGTGCCCTCTGTGTTAATGTTTTATTATTGCCAGTGCGAATTACTACAGATGTAGTGGTATCTTAGATTAAAAAAAACCATTATTGTATTGTCTGAAGGTCAGCAGAGCATTCCGACATAAGTTCTCTGGCCTAACATCAACATTTCTTTAGTTCTGCATTCTCCTGAGATTTGCTGTCTCCCCTTCCTAGCTTTTAGGGGCCCCGGCATTCACCACCTCTTGACTCTCTCTGTCTCTACACTTTGCACTGTAGGTTACAACCTCTACTTTAATGGTCAAGTCTCTTTCTGAATCCAACACCCACTTTTGTTTTGTGTTGTCCTTTTTAACATACCTTTGTGATTACACTTGCCCTGTGAAGATTCCCAGCACAACCTTCCATCTGAAAATCTTTATTGAATCTTATCTGAGAATTCCTTTCACAACTTAATAGAAGCAGGTTTCAAGGATAAAGCTTGAGTATCCTTGGGAAGAAGGATCATCCTGCCCCCTGCAGCCTGTTGTCTGTGAACTAGCTTATACAGAGAGAATTCTCGAAGTGCTTGAATAGTCCTTTTGGATATTTGCCCTTTAGAGGTGATTATCAGGTAATTTCATATCAAATCATTTTCTGATTTCATGTGACTTTCTTGGCTGACATGGATCAGGAAATTCACACCTCACCACCTGTAATTTTTACAACCTTGCTTTAGAGAATATGCCGGTATTTTTTTTATAATATCTCTGATTTTCACATTAAAAATGTGAAATAGTGTAATTTTAGTATCTGCATTATTTAAATATTTCATGCTAGGTAAGGACTCTTCTGAGATAGCATTAAGGAAAGGGATTGAAAGAAGGGGGATAAAAAGCTATCCACAGGTAGTTGGCAATATACAAAAACATACGTTGGCTAAAGGCATGTGGAAAATAACTCGGCTGTCACTGTGAAGAAAGTGTTCCTTGAGAAGGTTTCAGTGTTACAGACTGTTCTACATGATCCATCTTGTTTTAGTTTAAAAGACAACACTTCAAACACTCTGTCATTTTTATTATTTTTGTTCACGTCCCCATTTTCTACGGGACTTTGGTCCTGCCAATCAGATTCTGGCAGATAATAGAATTTATCAGCAACATAGGTCCTTGGAATTATAGTCTGTTACTTAAAAATTTTTATGGGTTACTTAAAAATTTTTATGGTTTCCTTAAAAAGAACGTTTATTCTACAGTAAAAAATTAAATATCAAGCATTTTCATGTGTGTCTATGATTTCAAATATGTTAAACTGTTCTTATAAATCGGATTCTTTCCCCTTCTCTTGTCTAGTTTTCTACTTAATAGTTTCAGTGTATAATCATCAATTTTATTTGAAATATTGCATGCTATAAATTTAACCTTAACACCTTAAATGGGTTGTAAATGCTTTCTTTCTAATAACTTCATGTATATTTGTTTGCACTATCTCTTCAAAACCTAATTTATTTTTTATTACAGATTGTACTGGACCTTCATTTGTCTTAATTTGTTAGCATTAAGAGGTAGCTATTCTGTGAATTTACTCCAGTAGTATAATCAATCAGGTAATTAAAATACCTTTTTATTGTATATGGTGAATTCAATAGATAATGGTGATTTTATATATAAAATTATATATAATTTGTGTTTAAATAATATATAATATAAATAATATATAAATTATACCTACACTCAAAAAAAAAACCCAAATTGTGCTGGAAGCCAGGCGATGGTGGCGCACGCCTTTGATCCCAGCACTTGGGAGGCAGAGGCAGGTGGATTTCTGAGTTCGGGGCCAGCCTGGTCTACAGAGGAGTTCCAGGACAGCCAGGACTACACAGAGAAACCCTGTCTCGAAAACAAACAAACAAACAAACAAACAAACAAACAAATTGGGCTGGATTTGGTTGATCAATATGCTTTTGTACAGGCAGGAATCAATATTTGTTGAGGCAAGACAGAGAAGCATTCGTTACAACAGCTAAAGGCAAGAACATAAGCTCTTATGTAGCTCTCTGCCAATTAAAAATGGAAAACATTACATTAATTTTAATTTCCCTGCATGTTACTCCCTCCAACTCTTAGAGGTAGAATCTGTAAGAATTATTTGTCCTTCTTTTATTTTTTTTAAAATAATGTGTTTTAGTCAATTAGAACTGTTATTAAAAGAACATGTTTGCTGGGTAATTTACAAATGTTAAAAGTCATTTGTAAAGCCTTAGTACACCAAGATCAAGTCAGTGATCCCAGAGCCTCGGTCTTATGAGAAACTTCCGTCTTTCAAGGGGTTATTATTATTATTATTATTATTATTATTTTGCACCTACTCTGTTGTGTAACTATCTCCTTGGCATTGAAGCTCCTTTAGAGGAAAGGAGATTTGTAAGACTCAGTGGGGGTGGGGGAAGAAATTTAAGAGCTTGGGGATCTCAGAAATGGTTTAAAAGGCATTCTACCAAGGATATAACAGCAGTAAACAATCCTTGTGAGGAAGAAGTGCTTCCCAGTGGGGCTGACTGTATGGCGTGGTACCTCCAGGGATGGAGCTTCTGTCGCTTGTCCCTCAACCTGCCGTTGCCTTTTTAAAAATATGTATGTGAATGATGCACAGTGATGGATATAAATTACAAGCATCTAACATATAATTGTTTATCACAGTCACCCTTTCGGTTACCTGACTCCTGCTTTTATTAATCTCTTCCTCTTCCCAAATAGTCCCTCCCTCATGACTTTCTTTTTCTTTTCTTTTTTTTTTTACTGGTGACTAGGGGCTTTGTTTTGGTTTGTTTGTTTGTTTGTTTGTTTGTTTTGTCTTGTTTTGTTCTTTGGTTCTAAACATGAGCTAGAGTTATGAGCTACTCACTGGATCATGTGCAACTTACCAGTAGTTACACTACTACAGAAAATGTCTTGCTCTCTCCCAGAAACCAGGAAGTGCCATTATCTCCTCATGGACAGCTGGGCGGGGCGGGGGGGGGGGGGGGGGCAGCTGAACCTCTCCTTCAGTCATGGTAGAATGCTGATCCAATGTTGTGCCAGGCTTCTGTGGATAATTAGAACTTCTGTACATTCAGGAATACTGTAAGCATCTCTGTCAAATCCAGAGAACGGCTTTTCACAAATCCGCATTCCTGTTTGTGTAGATCTTCTATTCTCCCTGCCTTTTCTTCTGTAATACAAACTGGTAGGGGAGGAGAGACCCCTGGACACATAGTGATGTCCTGAAATATACCTCAGCCCCATCTCTGACATACATTCTTTCAGAAGCCCCCAAACCCACAACTCAGCAACATCCAATTCCTGAGAACCCTCCTTCTATGCAGAAGCTCTGCCGACTTCTCTCTCTTAAGCACCCAAAAAAAATTGTTTTTAAGGCTCACCTCTCTGCAATCCATGCCTTTCTTTACTTGAGTCTGAGAGATAAGAATCTGAAACCTTTGGCTAGGAAAGCTTTGGCATCCATTAAATATCCTAGACTCTAGTTCAAAGAGCAAAGGCCACCCACGAGCCAAAAAACCGCACAAAGGTGTTGCTGTGAAAATGACCCTACATTCCTGAATTAATAAAGAAGGAGTTGAAGGTATTACTGTTTTTTTTTTTTTTTTTGGTTAAATGAGTGTTGTATTCACCAAATTTCTTTCTAAATATTTATTTATATTCATAGATTAGTCCTGTGTTAAGCTTTTGTCAGAGAAGCCTGCTTTTCATTAAGTAGCAGTGACTTCAGAAGTTTATACCTGGTCACAGTGCTAAGCATAAATGACTTTTGAATGCTTGGCTCTAAGCAGAACTTCTATATGAACCCCACTGCCACCCAAATGCTCCAGGGACATAAACTTTCTAGTGACACAGCTGCTGTTGAGTCTCTGTGCTCCTGTAGGTAATCTTTCACTTATTCTCTTACAAGTGACCCAAATAAACTCACTGGTTTCAACAAACTGCCTTTTGCTGTGTGAGACCATACCAGGAAAAAATACCTTGCTGGTTAAGAGGTCTGTTTGTAGTTAAGAAAAAAATTTCCTAGTCTATGTTTGTTTGAGCGGTCTGCATTGAATATGCTTAATCACATGTCGGCAGGAGGTAGAGGGCAGGAAATATGTTAGGATATATGCTTGCCTCTGGCTGTTTATAATGGGACAGGCAGTGATTTGGGTTTTGACTTTTACAGCTCCTGCCAAATGTTACTCATGGCCATTTGCTGAGAACCCAGAAATGGAGCTGGCCGTAGTACAGCAACAGGCCAGTATTTAATTAAAGCTTGCTTCATATTTGGATTTAAATTGTGATAGTGGTCTTATTCTTGACTAATGAGGCTTAACAGTCGAAATCAGTTCTTCAGTCTATTGTTGGCACTCTGTAGTGAATAGAGATTTGCTCACATCTCCATAGGAAAAGTCATACAACACTACCTCATATCAGTTCAAATATTTCCAGAACACATATGTGCCTTTAAAAAGCATATGTTAAAGCAGAAGGTAGCAATTTTAAGTGTTTATTATTGACCAAACATTAAAAATTGTAAATGTCTCCATTGGGTTTATATGTAAAAGACTAAATCCCTAGAAGGTGACCCCATTTTAGATGAGTGTCTTGAAACATTAAGATCTAAGAATGTTCCCCAAAGAAAGTAGATCACTGGGTGCCTGTCCTTGGAGGTAGCTTGATTTTGACCTCTCCTGTCTTTTTCTGTTTTCCTAACTCATAATCTTCTCCAGAAGCAAGGCCAAGCAACAAAGGACTGACCCCCTGAAACAGTAAGCCAAAATTAACTCTTTCTTAAATTCTTCATGTCGGGTATTTTGATTACTGTGAGGAAATAATAATGATCGTTTTTCATTTTCTTAACATGTAGTAAGAGTGGGAAGAGAGGTAACTAAAGGCAGAGGAAGGGGGGAGGCAGAGGACAGGGCTTAGAATGTGTCGCTTCCCAAAGCAGTCACACCCATCCTAGAACCACACAGAGTCCAGTGTACGGGGAAGAATGAAGTTCATTGGTCCAGCAGATTTCCTTGTGTCTTTTGACTGTTCTCTGCAGTACAAAGATCTAGTGAAGTTAGCCGGGCCCGAGTGCACTACCTACTATCCTGTTCTGTGGTTCAGCTTGATGCAAGTGTTCATGCTTGTCCTCATGCCTGTGTCCTCAGAGCTGTAATTCCCTCTTCTATCCCAACCCCCGCTTTCAGCATAGACTCTAAATATCAGTGTCTCCACTTGAGTCTCCATCGCTGTGATGCTCCTTCCTTAGAAGCCACTCCCAGTGCCTAGGCTGCCACTTCTTGCACCCGAGGACTTCCTTTCTGTGTTCTTTGTTCAGGTCATCAGCACAGTGGGAAATGGAAAAATGTCGAAAGCAAATCCAACTGACCATTAACCGAAACACCTGTCATCTCTGTTTCTGTTCAAGACAAACTACTACTCCAAACAAAAACAAACAAACAAAAAATGGCCTAAGACAAATGCATACTTTTCTCAAATTAAGATTCCACGCTAGACCTGGCGTGAATGTCTCATTTGCATTTGGATGCCAGAGGGAAACTTGGACAAAGCTGACTAGACTGGGTCAGTTGAAGGAAGATGGCTGGAAACAAGGAAACAGAATTAGAAATGGAAATAAATGCACAGATCTGAGAATTGTTTGCCTGCAGTCTTGCTTATTATTAAACAAGAAGCTTCTGGGAAGAAAGCAGGTAGAACTGAGATGCCCACTCCAGAAACTGACAGTGAGTGGCTACACTTCAAATGTTAAAGCCCTGAACATGCTTTCCCATGTCCAAGCCAACCAAAAATGAAGTACACGTGAAAGCTACAATTAATTGGAACAAAATTGTTAATTGAGAAGCCAGCTCTGCTATTCCCTGTAGGCAGTGACAGAGAGAACTGTATTGCTTGTTAAGTCAATAAAACTGAGAAATCAATGACTAATCTTGCTCATGATGAGCACCGAGCATGGGTTAAGCTAATTTGTGCTATGATATATGGATCAAAGCTGTCTGACCGACATGTTTAACCACTGGCATGCCTGCATCTTGTTATATAGCTAACAAGGTAAACACTCTACTATAAAGCATGGGTATAGTTCAAGCTTTGGGGTCAATAGTTTATTCTTTTGATGATACTTCAATGACTTTCTGAGGACATACGACACTTTTGAATGATCTATGATAAAATGCTGAAAAGATATGTCCTGTTGTAGTCAAGGGCTAATTCTTTTCAGAGGTTTAAAACAACAGCAACAAAAACTGAATTCTGACTCTGGAGGCAAGTCTAGCAGTGTGTTCATCAAGGAGACTGGGACAGTATCTGAGGCACAGCAGACCAAAGCAAAGTAAACTTCAGAAGTCAGAGGTTGGGATTAAATACACCTTCAATGTAGATAATATGGTTTACTTTTTTAAATCAGTGTGGGTTTATTACATTTGTTAGTTTATTTATTTGTTATATGTTTCTCTGTGTGTGTGTGTGTGTGTGTGTGTGTCTGTGTGTATCAGCTGCAGCATGCTCGTGCAGTCCAAGGAGGACTCCTTCATCCATGTAATAGAACTAAAGAAACAAGATTTTGTGGTACGTCCATTTATTTGCTCACAGACACATCTCATAGGCCCAGATAAATGCATTTTTATAAGAATTTGTCATATTTTACAACCAAGGTAAAATATGCTTTAAAATACACGGTCATAGCATTGATTGATAAGTTTATGAGTAAATTCTATAAGCAAAAAATATTCAAATGCCATTTAAGTACAATTCAAACTAAGTGTGGGGTCATTTTTTTACTCTTGCATATAGAGGTTAGTACATTCTACAGTACAGAATAAAGGACACATATTCTCTGATAAAGAGTTGTTTCTTACATTGCTATGTTTGTACTGCAGTCCTGAGACATATCTTTCAACATTTCTGTCATTTCACTGTATAATTATTGATAGCTGTTTTTCTTCCCTTAGAACACTAGCTCATCCAAGACCCAAACAGCCACTTATAATGCTTCTCTTTAGTCCCTTACATGGTGTACGGTCATGACAGTTGCCCAGTATATTATAAATTGATTTGTAATTGTAAAATGATCATTCCCAGAATATTCAACTTCCTTACACACCATCACTTTAATAAGTATCATACAACACCCCCATTGTTACAAATGCCTGTTTAGAATTTACAATGTGTTTCAGACTCTGTGGTGATAACTCTGATTCATCTCTCTAAAGTGCTAGGAGATTCTATAAACCAAAGAATTCCCCAAGGACTCTTTTCTCTGAGAAATACATTACAAGTCAGTGTCTTTCCTATATCATGGGGATACGTCTAATCCAGATAATAGTGCAGCAAACCCTGAATGTTAACATCACCATAAACACAGCATAGAGAAGTGTGAATCTTGTCTTGTTCTTCGGCATGCATATTCTATTTGGTGGGTTGCTAAGATACACTAAACTTAAAAGTACAGAAATGTAATTTGACTCTTTAAAAATAGGCAAGGCAGCTTTCTTACATCTGACAAAATTAGTCTGCAGGGAATGTGTACAATGGCAGCACAATTACTTATATTACTTACTTTCTGCTCTTAATCAAATACTATTTCGTAAAGATTTTAATTTTACACTTTGATATTGAAATAAATAAATTTGCTTGTAAAACGTAAATGCACAACTCTGGTATTTTTTTTTAACTCTTCACCCTTCATTTACATAATCTGTAGAGAGCACCCCAGATGTACTACAATTAAAGCCACAGCCAAGGATTTATAGACGTAGAGTCTCTTCCTTCCCACCCACAGCTCCCTGGACAAACTCAGATGACATCACAAGACTAAATTTCATTTTATTTTCAAGTGAAGTCGTGATGAAATTGTGTGGATCCACCCTACTGCACTCTTAAGTTACAAAAATGTCTTTGACAATTGTATCTACTCTAGTTGACCAAAATAACAAGCATAGATGTGTTTCAAAAGTACAAAATATTGTTCTTTAGGATCCCAACCTCAGAACTTATTATCTGTTTGGTAATTTTCAGTCTTTCAATGCTGAATATAATTTCTAATTTATACCCTGGCCATCAGTCTAGCAATTCGTTCCTTGATGAGAACCAATAGATAGTTGTTTGTTCATTTGTTTTTATAGATTCTTTGTCTATATAGAAGGCATGAAAGGATATGATTAGGAATAAGATAGGAATATAGATAAATCAGATTATTTATCTATAAGTTTAGGAATACATGTCTATAGGTAGACTATAGATAGGTAAATAGGTAAATAATAGATAATTGCATACATGAATAGACTAAGAGCCTTGTATCTGAAAATGATAGATCAGCCTCTCCTAAACTTCTCCAAATCCCTAAATTTCTTCCTATATTTTGTTCTCACAATGCTGCAAATTCCCTTCTTATAGCATTGTTTATTGCAACCTTTGTAGGTTTTATACCTCTTTCCTGAAGCCTCTCATTTTATGAACTTCAGAATTCCTTCTTTTCCAGTTTCTTTTTCCCTATCCTACTGGGTCTATGTGAATTTCTTCGCCACTTCAATTATCACCTATACACAAGTAACTTCAAAACGTTTTTTCATGCCATTATGAATTCAAACCTCTGAAGGTATTTTCAAAGTTGACCTTCAGGAAACCAAAGGCATTTTCCGGTGCTGCACATCAGCCATCTAATTCTGCTGTACAGCTGCAACTCATTCTATAACAAAGGCCCAGAAGCTAAGAGAAGTGGGATCCCATGATAGTAAAGTCTTCATGCTGCACGTGAAGGAAGAGAATCCTCTGCTAGACCATGGTAAAGTGAAAGACATAGGCTGTAAGCTCTGAGTGCGTTGCAAACAAGGGGATGCTGAGAAAAAAAAAGTATGTCTTCAAGGAGATGTCACAGGAGCTTGCAGCAGTCTGAGTATGCCAGATCAGCTGGAACAAGCAGGAGGCTTAGATACTGGGGAGCTAGGCTTATACTCTGCAATAAAAAGAATAGGAATGAACATAAATGACAATAGCAGTTACCATGAACTTCAGAGTAAGGACTGCTCTCTCCAAACTAATGAGAACTTCTGATTTTATTCATTTCCTCTCTGTTTTCCTATTTACTCTCTCTCTCTCTCTCTCTCTCTCTCTCTCTCTCTCTCTCTCTCTCTCTCTCTCTCTCTCTCTCTCTCTTCCTCTCAGCAAGAGTTGGTTCTCTCCTGCAGATTTAGCAGGTCTTTGGAATTGGCTGCAATCTTATTTACTCACTGAACTGTCTTGCCAGTGCTTTTCTTTCTTTGTTGAGACAAGATCTTAGTTTGTTAGCCAGGCTAGCCTTGGTCTCTATGGCCAACGTGATCTTATTGCCTTTGAGTCCTGAGTAGCTACTGCAGTAAGAGGCATGAGAAGATTGGTTATTGTTTGTTCCCCTTTTTAAAACCAACTAAAAAATTGTATCAGATATATCTTTATTTCTGGATAAAGTCTTTTATTATGTACAACCATTAACTGTTCCAGCAATTCCTCTGTACACATTTCATATTAAATATAGGCCAAATAATGTTAGGAATTCACTAAAATTAATACACCTCTTGATATTTCCCTTATTTTACCTTCCTTTTTTCTTCATTTCTTTCTCTTCCTACTTTTCTTCCTTCCTTCCTTCCCTCCCTCCTTCCTCTCCTTCCTTTTCTCCTTCCTTCCTTCCTTCCTTCCTTCCTTCCTTCCTTCCTTCCTTCCTCCCTTCCTTCCTTCCTTCCTTTTTCTCTTGGTTTGTTGAAACAGCATCTCTTGTAGTCACTTGCCCTTTAACCTCCTATGTTGACAAAGATGGTTTGAGCTCTTTATCCTTTGCCTCCACCTTCAGACTAGGACATGCTTCTCCATGCTGTGTGTGTTCATGTCTGTGCTCATGCATACAGACACACTTTGTAAGTGAAGCTACAGGTGCATTCGACCTTGAGTTGCATTCCTCAGGACATCCCTGCCTTGTGTTTTTGAAATAAGGTCTCTTACTGGCCTTGATTTTACCAAATGGGCTAATCTAGTCCAACTCGCCAGAGAAACTCAGGGATGTACCTATCTCTTCTCCCTCAGCACTGGCATTAAAAGTGTGAGTCATAATTCCTGGCTCTCTTATACAGTAAATTTGGAGCGGGACTTATACATCTCATACTTGCAAACCTGCATTTTGCCAATTGAGATGGTTTTCTGGATTTAGTTTTAAATTTTTTATTATTATTATTATTAATTGTATTATTTCATGTATGATGTGGCATGTATGTAGGTTCATATTCTGTGGACACATCAGGTCACCAGGCATATTCATCCAGTTCTTTTCTACTTGACTTATTCCATAGCACTATTTACTTTTTCAATTTTTAAATATTTATTCACAAATGAATGGCTTCAGAAAGGAGAAACAGGTGAAAACAATCTTGGCTGTTTCAAAACTTCAAGAGCCTGGTGGTGATGGTGCACGTCTTTAATTCCAGCACTTGGGAGGCAGAGGCAGGCAGATTTCTGAATTCGAGGCCAGCCTGGTCTACAAAGTGAGTTCAGGACAGCCAGGGCAACACAGAGAAACCCTGTCTCGAAAATCAAAACTCCAAGAACCATTTTTTTTCAGAATTGTTGTTATACAAATATTCAAAAGTCTGTAACAGGAACATTTCTATTCACTCACAACTCTTGTGAGCACAGCTTTTCCTTTTCACAGTCTTGCTTGAAAAGCATCGCACTTACAGACATAATTTAATGAAGACTTTCTAGGTATCTGGACATCAACAGTTCTGTGCATTGTCAAGACTGTTGTTGTGTTTGTTTTATCATCCATCAATCTCAATCTTAGCAAAGCAACTTACCATCAAAATGAATTCTGAACTTTAAATGTAGAACTTCTGGAATGTAACAGAAACAAAATAGGATGTGTTTCTGGAACAGAAATTGCAAGATTCATTGCTACAGACCTTCTTGGATGGGTACTGTCCTAATTTTTCTCTAACAAATTTTAGAGACATGAGTTGTGTGTTTTGACACATTCATACAATGTACTTAACACAGTTTATTCTCACTGGATTAGAAAGCTCGAATATCTGGCCAATGAGGATTGGATATGAGTTCTTGTGGTGTAGCACCTACTTTCTTCTTCTACGTCTTCCTGGGTTTTCTCACTACTGGTCACTTTGCTGATTACAGATGATGCTATGGGAAGACTGGTCACATAGCTGCCACCCCACCCAGAGAGCATGATTACTTCTGTGAGATTGTTGTTGTTTCCCTGTGAAGTGTGAGCATGATTACTTCTGTGAGATTGTTGTTGTTTCCCTGTGAAGTATGAGCATGATTACTTCTGTGAGATTGTTGTTGTTTCCCTGCGAAGTGTGAGCGTTGCTCATCACCCTAGTAGAGGAGACTGTTCTTTCCCCTCATCATTATAATAATTATATAATAATCTGGCTCTTGGGTCATGTGACAGCATTGACCCATTGCCAAAGCTCCCTTACAAAGATTGGTCATCCAACGTTCATTTGACTTATACCTTTTCATAGCATTTTACCTCTTAAAGACTTAGCTAATGGTCTACAGAAGAACAAAGAAAAATCAAATTAACTCTTATTACCTCAGCATGTACTGGTTATGGGGATAAATATTGGGATAATTTTTTTAAATTCAAGGGAAGTCATTGGGTAAAGTCAAATTCTCATAACCCACATACAAAGAGCCTGTCATGTAGGATCATTTACACTGATGTGTATGTCTTTACATCTGACATAAACTTGCTTTCCCCTCCTCTTTATGGTGCTGCTATTACTCATACATGATTATTACGTATGCCATTTCAGCAGGACAGAGAACATGCTGAAAAAGTTCTTCCTCGGTGTGATCGCACTGCTAATAAGCGGACACATGTAAGCCTTGCTGCATTCAAGCATCCCTTGCAAAAAAATCCAAAAAAGGGGTTGGGGATATTATTACTAAAGCACTTTGTAAATGCACAGATGTATGCAAAAGGAGACCAAGTTACATGTCCACAAGCAGCAAACTGAGGAGCCACAGTGAAGGCCTTACAACTGAGCCTGCACCCTGAACTCTTAACTGCTGTAAAGTGGTTTCTCATAGTAAACCCTATGCATTCAGTAATGGTAGTGCCAAGCCAAACTGAGAAACATTTAGATAGCCATTTATTGGAGTAACAGAGTATATTTATGAAACTGCTTTTCCATGCATCTGCATGTTGTATTTATCTCTTCTCCCATAGGTTCCCTCCTATCCTAAATTGATACCATGAATGAAGGCCTGGGACTGCAAAGGCTTTTAATGAAACAGTCAACACCAGGCATAAGTGTGTTCTAGAATCCCTAAATATATAAGGAAGGGTGAGGTTATCCTGCTAATGCATCTTTGCCTGGTTTAAACTGGAATTTTCAGACTCAGAATAGAATGCTGCTTGATTGTTATTTTGGCTGGAGATCAGAGTCTAATCAGATTCTAGGCGTGCGAAAGCATGTTGTCCATGCATAGCTTGAAGTGTGACTGGATGTAAAACACCCTACAGATCATCACGCGGTGATGGCCATCCTTGCGGTTCACAAGCCCTGCGACTGATAGCACTACTGATTTCTTCCCTTCTCTGGGGAGGAGGCTTTACGGCGATGTCTAGCTCAGAGCGCTCACATCTGTGCTCGGTGTCTGAAGTGCACGTCTTCAGCAATGGGGGCTTACCCCTGCCTCTGGAGGGCAACACTAGGCAACGCAGTAGCCTCAATGTTTTCTGAGTCTCTTGAGCAACTCTGACCAATAACTCAAAAGAAGGCAACTTATCCCTAGTGCTGGGGTTTGTCCATGGCTTTTAGCTCTTGAAAAGAGCATTGTTGGCCCAGATGGGGAATTTCTTTTTAAACTGTATATGCATGTGTATATACTGTCTCCTTTGTATCATGAGTATTTTTAGATAGATAGTTATGATAGTATTTAACGTATAAGGCATGCTTATTGTTTCTTAATATGCCCCTCAGTCCTTCCTTGCTCAAGAAGAAGGAAAACACAACTGGTCCTGGAAACGTAGCCAGCTACCCAGGACTAGTAAAAAAAAATATCTATAGCAGTCACTTCACTAAACTAGCATAATACTTAGATGCATTGTAAAAATTTCTCCTCATACCCTCAGATGAGTGTGGTTCTCACCCCTCAATAAGGAAGCTGCTCATCACAACAGACAGAGATCATTGCAGAAAATGACAACCAATTAAAATGCAGAGTTGTGGGGTCCACTACCAACTGATAGATCTACAAGACAACTGTCCCTAAGGCCCAGCAAACATGGCAGAAGAGGGAGAAAAGATTGTATGGGACAGAGGATCATGGGGTCTGCTGTAAGCTGTGTCTCCTAGCAGTGTCAGAAGCTACACCCATAAGTATCCTCCAACATGACAGCTTAAACATAAACTGAGCACAAACAACGATATATTTATGTGGCTCTGGAAAGCCGGTAAGAAGCCAAATATACACAAAGAACTACAGAAATTCTGAGAGCTGGGTTTTTCTGCAAAGGAACATGCTAACCGAATATCCAATTCCCAACAAATGGGCAGCCCTGAAAACATACATACAAGTTAACATTATACAGATGAAGTAGGCTGTATTTATGTGTGTGTGTGTGTGTTATGTGTATATATATGTGTGTATGTATACATATATATGCATACATAATCAATGAAAAATCGGTCATGATTTATAAAGAGATCAAGGGAAAGAGAAGGGAAAGGAATACAATTACATTATAATCTTAAAAACTAAAAAAATACTTAAACACTACCTGATCTAACTGTAATATTATTCTATAGAAATGGGGGAACAAATCAGAACACTACCTTCTGTTTTTAAATATCCAAAATAAACTGAAACTAAAAATTCTCTGTGAGCAACTACTTAACTGCCTAGACCTTCAGGGCCTCAAACAACCAGGATCATTTTAGCATCGCTACATCTCCTTCAGCATATACTTGAAGAAAAGTAGAGAACCTATGAAAATAAATAGAATTGCTTTCAGAAGTCCAAAAATTTTTCAGGGTCTCCCAATTCCAGAACAGGCTGGAGTAAGGCTACAGAAACTGAAAAAAAAACAACAACAACAACAACAACAAAAAAAAAAACCACATAAGCAAATGGATAAGACACACTCTCTTAAAAACCCTCCAACCTCAAATGTAATCATGGCTTTCTGAGCCAAAAGAAATATAAAAGCCTGGGCCACAGATGTGATTGTTAATATTGTGACTGAATAAATAAGTTTACAGAATCATGCTGTATAGGAATAAATAGATAATAAATATAAATATAAATAAATAGATAATAAAAGTCGAATCTCCCCCAAATCCTCTGATTTCTAATCATGAATGTAAGAAGATGCCAAAGGTGTTGGACTCCCCAAAACTGGAGCCATGAGTGAACTACCTGTTGTCAGTGCTGGAACCAAAGATTTGCAGATTCCTTTGCAAGCTCAATGCTTCCTTATTCTCTTTTCAGAGTGGAGGCTTCCCAGAGTTCTAAAGAGCTCTCAGTGTAAACAGCTTGCACACTGCCTTTCTCCTGGTAACCTCTGATCTCCTGTGTGTAGAACCTGTTTTTTATACAGAGAGTGGTAGGATCATTTGGCATGCTTAGCTGGCAGTGATCACAGGAGTGGGTTTTCTTTCGGAGACTTGGGGTACGTTGAGCTCTGGGATTTGCCCAAAGACAGTTTCTTCCACCCATCCTCTTTGGTAATGGAGGAGCATTCATGACCCCTCTGGCAATTTTGTTTCAACTACATCTCAAGTGTTGGATTTGGGGCCCTTGCATGGTTTTGTGTTCCCACACTTGGACCTGAAAAGCTATGTAGGTGGCTCTTACATTTTTTATCAGAGCTATCAGACTGCGGCACAGCTCAGCATAACAGTGTTTGCCTAACATCTGAAAGGCCCTGGGCTCCAGTCCCAGCACAGCTAGACAAAAGGAGGAGATAAAAGAAAGAAAGAAAAAAAGAGACATCTTATTATGATTGCTTGGTATTTTAGGTATTTCCAAAATGTTCTCAAGATCTTCCTCAAAATAGAATTCAATAGTGTTTACAAAAACTGACAGAGAAAATTCATTGACTCTTAGTCCGGATCAGGACTGAAGAATAAGCTATTCCTCAGGATCTTTGTCAAAATGTATTATTCATTCCTTCACTAAGGCTTTCCCTTCCTTGAAGTATAAGTTCATAGGTAAGTCGTAAATAGTCACCTGTGACTGATGCTGTGAAGACCATAGTTTCAGGGCTTACCCTTCCCTCCCACTGACACTTGGCGACATTTTCCTTCAATGCTGAGACAACAGCACTTCATTTCCCCCTCTCCCCTGAAGTGCTGGAACACATTTGCCATTTCTGATGACATCATAAGCTCCAAAAAAGAAAAGATTGAGTTGTATAACTAGCTATATTTGCTAAGGAAGATGATGCTAGAAGAGGTAAAATAGGGTCCCAGCTGCCAGGAAATCACAGCCCCAGCCTTTTAGCTTCCCACAGTGCTCCTTCCAGATATGTAAATATTTTTAGATTGGGGGGCGGGGTTGTTCCTGTATTTTGGTGTGTCTGTGTGTGCATGTGTGTGTGTGTGTGTGTGTGTGAGTGTGTGTGTGTGATTCATTTGCATGCTTATACCTATCTATTCAGAGGCCTGAGGACAATCAAGCATCTCTTTTATTGTTCTCTGCTTAATTACCTTAAAACAGAGACTTTCACTGAACCTGTGAGGATGTTTCCAGCTAGGCTTGCAGTCAGCAAACCCCAGTGATCCTCCTGTCTCTCCCTCAGCCATCCACAATATTTTTTTGGTCAAACAGGTTCTAGGACTCTAAACTTGTATCTCCTCACCTAAAGTTCTTTGTGTGTGTATGTGTGTGTGTGTGTGTGTGTGTGTGTGTGTGTGTGTATGTGTGAAAAGATTCCCAAGCTCAAGAAAATCTCCAGTAAAGAAATGTAGAGAGGGGAGTGTATTTTTCTCTTTGCATTTCATATAACCATGCTGTTAGTATTCTGTTTAAGCTCCACCCCACATTTACCTGGCCACAGCCAGGTATGCCCACACCCCATAGACATGGCCCACTATAAAAGAGGCTACTTGCCCCTCCTCTCCCCCACCACATCCCACTCTCACCTCTCTGCCCCTTGGGCTTTCCTCCCCACCCCCTCTCTCCATGTGGTCATGGCCGGCCTCCACTACTCTCTCTCTCTCTCTCTCTCTCTCTCTCTCTCTCTCTCTCTCTCTCTCTCTCTCTCTCTCTCCCCCCCCTCTCTCCCTTTCTCTACTTCCACTATACCACTAACTCCCAACCTCTACCCTGAATAAACTCTGTTCTATACCATGTCTGTGTGCGTGTGGTCCCTCAGGGGGAAGAGGCGCTTGGGCAAGGGCGCGCCTGGGTACCCCCTTCCCCCACACTGCCACGCCACATTTCTCTGAACCCCTGTTCTCTGTCTTCTTAAGCCCCCTTCATTGGGGCATTGGCCTTTCACATGTCAATTACAAAAATATATAAATATTACAATACCAAGTGGAGAAGTGACAATGGATTAATACATTTATTTATACCTCAATGCACTTTTAAACAAAGGAAAACTAATGGTGTCTGGCATTGCCTTTTCTGTTTTCTTTATTTATTCTCTAATTTAAAAAATTCGCTAAAAGAATGAATTTGAAGTTTAAGCAGTATTCCTCAGACTTAGTAAAGTCTTTCATGAAAACTGAAGTAAACACTTGCCAAAATAAGAAATAATTAAATTTGCAGCTCCTACTTTTCCATTGCATTACATTTTAGAGGCTAATAAAACCATACAATATTATTCACATACAGGGCTCGAACTGAGCAAATCAAGTTCTTCAGTATCTTTGCAGTGTGCTGGCATTATGCATATTTTATCTACTGTGTGAATAAGGGACATGTGTGTGTTACCAGCAAAGATAGAACTCCACTAAAGCAAACTCAAAAGGGATGAAATGTTCTTGTGTGTGTGTGTATATGTGTGTGTGTGTGTGTGTGTGTCTGTGTGTGTGTGTGTGTGTGGCTGTGGCTGTCTATGCCTACAAGTGTAAGGGGGGGCACTGCTTGTGCCTATATACGTGTGTGTGTGTGTGTGTGTGTGTGTGTGTGTATGTGTGTGTGTATGTGTGTGTGTGGCTGTGGCTGTCTATGCCTACAAGTGTAAGGGGGGGGCACTGCTTGTGCCTGCATACGTGTGTGTGTGTGTGTGTGTGTGTGTGTGTGTGTGTGTGTGTGGCTGTGGCTGTCTATGCCTACAAGTGTAAGGGGGGGCACTGCTTGTGCCTGCATACATGTGTGTGTGTGTGTGTGTGTGTGTGTGGTGTGTATGTGTGTGTGTGTGTGTGTGTGTGTGTGTGTGTACGTACGTAGCAGTAATTCTACTGAAACTTCCACATATTTATAGTATGCAAAATTCACTAACAGGCAATAATTAAAACATGTCCATCTGAAGCTTGTACACATGTTATTAAAAACTACTAATTAGCCATAGTAACTGTTGTTATATAGTTATAACTATATAAACCAGATAATAAACCTTCCCGTCCAGGGCAGTTTACCCTGACATTGTTTAGAGATGCTGTCGTGTAGGGGTGATAGATAGTGCAGACTGTCTTCCCTAGGTTTTCTTGCCTTCTCCTGATCACTCACTGTGCTGCCTCTACCCCAGCTTTGTCCTGGTCTTCCTCAGCCTCAGCTTGGCAGTCTGAGACCATGCGACCCTGAAGCACATCTCAGTGCTTGTGTTTGATGCGGATTGCTGGCAGGATTTACCTTTCCTAAGTATGCAGAAGCTGCTGTTTACTCTACTTTAGTACATCAAATTCAGAGGGTTTCTTTGCACTAAACTGATGAATGGATTTATACTGTTTTCTGAGCAATACTAGGGACTTGTCTGGTTTTGTTTTTAGATTCTCAGCTGAATATATGATATTATATACAAACATATACAGAATAACAAAAATAAAAGACCTCTTCTTTTTCATTTGCTCTGACAGCAACATAAGGGAAAATTGCCACAGCAAACAACAGTGGTTCTTCTGCTGTTCAACCAAAACGAGACTGTTTGCACCAGTTCCTTGGGCAGTGAGCATCTGCACTTTGGAAAGATTTCATGGTATTAATAAGCCTCAGTAGCCTGGTTATTGTAACAACATTTTCTCCTATTAGGTTGTTTAAGGGATACAATTATACAATTCATGTTGGAAGGAGATCTTCCTTTCTCTGAGAGACTGAGAAAGGCTTCAGATTTTTCCAAGTGCCATTATTAAAATTGTAATCATTAGCGAAATCTCACAGAAGTCACCTCCAAGCACACCCATCCTTGTCTTCCACACTTAGAATTTTTCTGCCCTCACAAAACCACCAATCATTTAGGGTTCCCTCCCCATTCTTCGCTATCTTAACTTTAATCTCTCATGTTTTTTTCTTCACTGCACACTGTCATATTTCCAGATAGTATGGTCCACAGATACTTTTCTAGCCATCCTTGTGTGTGGTATAGGAGCATAAAACGCTATTTTTAAAGTACTGATTTAAAAATCTGACATGTAAGACCTATAAGGATTGGAGACTAGGCTCAAGTCAAAGACACAATATATTTAAAAAGAATAATTGTGAAAAAGGGCAAACCAGGGGCAATCTGCATGGTTCAACACCTCAGTGTGCGTGACTCTCAGCCTGCAAGCATGTCCTGGTGTTGTAAAAGACCAGGTATGATGGGGAACCTTTGAGAAGAATGACCTCTGGACTGCACCTGGGCAGGACCATCAGTGCACAGTGAGCTTGCAGGAAGTCACAAAAACACACGCTCTGTTTGGTGAGAAGCAGCCCCCTGCTTGACAGTAAGTGGACAAAACCTTTGCAAAAGCGAAAATGTTCTTCAAAGGCCTTCATAAAGGTGCTGAATGAGGCACTGGACTGTTTGCAGATGCTGACAGAAAATATTTTATCAGCTGAAAAGGAACTTTCTACCATTTTTTTCCAACTAGCTTCAAGTCAGGAAAAATCAATTAGAAACTGGAAAATTTCCCACAAGATTATTTTGGGTTACTTAAACATGATGCAGTTAAATCACATCACTGGAAAAACAGCAACATTTCCATGTTTAATATATAATATATTTTCCTGGTATTATATAGTTCAGGCTTTGTCCTTAATTTAAAAAATGTACTTTTATTAATTGAACCTACTAATTACTTATATTGAAATAACCGTATGTGCTGATTCCGCTACTAGTGAGTCTATCTTATGCCTTAGAACTCTATTATAAACATTTCGTTTTTACATTTTGTGAAGGAGACGTAGTCCACTCATACTATGTGGGATCTATTTGGTGAATTCTAGTGGTTTTTCAATGGAAAAACAAATGGTAATGACTGTCAACATCTCTGTCTTGCTCTTATTGCAAGTTCCAGTTAAGACTGCAGACGTTGCAATTTCTGTGTGTACATTTTACTGGCTTCCTCTATGAAATAAGAAAATATTTAAAATCCATTTTCAGCTCATCTTCAAATTCCACTGATCTCACTCAGCTTCTGCTTGGGTGGGCAGCATGCCAGGTCCTGATATGATGATCTGCTGCATTTCTCCTCTGCATTATAATTTTCTCTGCTTTGGCGAACTGTGTTCTATAAATTCCATAGCATTTCACACACACACACACACACACACACACACACACAGAGAGAGAGAGAGAGAGAGAGAGAGAGAGAGAGAGAGAGAGAGATCAGCTCGGCAGATTTAGACAGTCCTTCCCATTCACACATCACCACACACAAAATTTCATCAAATGTTTTTGCTCTCTTCCTTATTTTACAAATGAAAATATGTTCTGAAATATTCTTGCTGAAAGAAACAGGAAAGGATTTCCATGGAATGTTTTTGATGTCACCTTGAAGAAATTGCCACACACCATCTGCTGGTTTATCGAGCATACAGAATGTCAATGCTGATGAATTCTATGTTAGTAAATGACACATATTGACAGCCACAAACCATGTCCTAATGATCACATCCGTGCCAAGATGCCTTGAAATACACCTGGCTTAAATTACACATGCGTCTTTCATATTTACAGAGTGACTAATGGTGTTGGTCGTCTATTTTTGCTTGTTCAACTAGGTGTAGGTTTCAATGCACCTGACAAGCAAGAAGGTTATGTCTTCTCTGTCTTCACAGTCCTCGTGTCCCCTCAGGATTCTTTCTCTGTTGAGGATATTCAGGCTAACAAGACATTAGTTTAGTTATGTGTCATGGATGATTTAGGGATAAAACTTGCTGCTTCACTACTGGCTAGACAAAAATGAAGGCGGGGCAAGAGCAACAATAACTATGGCAAAGACAAAAAGATTGTTCCATAAATAATAAAGGGCAAGCAGAAAGTTATGACAAAATCAATAAATGCGTCAAAGACTACCACCTCAGTTGGTGAATTGGCCTCTGGAGACACAAGCTGAGAGGCTAAAACATTCGATCAGATGCTGGGTAACCAGCATTTGGATACTGTTTTACATTAATAGTCAGTTCCATAGTGTTTATATTGCTACTGGTGGTGACATCTCTCTCTCTCTCTCTCTCTCTCTCTCTCTCTCTCTCTCTCTCTCTCTCTCTCACACACACACACACACCTGACAGACTTAAGCTTGGGGAGAAGATATTGTGGGCAAAAGGTTTTCCATGAGAGCATGAGGACCTGAAACGTATCCTCAGAATCCATATTAACATAACAAGACACATAGGGGCACACCCATAGTCTTATAGTGCTCAGGCAGAGACAGGAGGACCCCCGTGGCTTGTAGACCAGCAAGTCTAGGCAAACCAGCAAGGTCAATGTTCATTGACAGACTCTATCTCAAAAACTACAATACAGAGGCTGGAGAGATGACTCCTCAGTTAAGAACACTTGCTCCTCTTACCGAAAACCTGGGTTTCGTTCCTACCATTCACCAATCTTTGCAACCCATGGAAGATTACAACCCTTCATAACTCCAGTTTCAGAATATCCAACAGAGCCTTCTGACTAATGGCTATACGTTTCTTGGTCATCAAGCATTTATAAAACAGAAATACACAATAGTTTAAAACACATACACACACACACAACACAACACAGATACGCACACAACTGTTGTTATGGACGGATAACTTAGGTACTTCCAAATTCACACATTGGAATATTAATCGCCAACATGACAGCATGAGAAAATGGGGCCTCTGGGAATTACTTAGCTTGTGAAGACAAAGCCTTCATGGCTGAGATAATTCCCTAATAAAGAGGACCATAGAATAAACTAGTTTGACACTTCGGTCATATAATAAGCAAGTAAGATATTATGCAAAGTGATGCCTCACCAAACTGTGAATGAGTGACTCAGTTGATGGTATTTTGTTACAGCAGGCTGACCAGACTAAGATAACCATCCAACAAAACTAACACATGCCCATGTAATAATGTCAAATGTTAAACACCCAAAAAGTAGTTCAGCATCAAAAATCTGGATTCACTGGGAAATATTCACACTTTAGTACAGTCTTGCATGACAGCATAAAGCTCGTAAGACACTATATCTTATTTGTCATGGTTTCTATTCCTGCAAAAACATCATGACTAAGAAGCAAGTTGGGGAGGAAAGGGATTATTCAGCTAATACCTTCCACATTGCTGTTCATCACCAAAGGAAGTCAGGACTGGACCTCAAGCAGGTCAGGAAGCAGGAGCTGATGCAGAGGCCATGGAGGGATGTTACTTACTGACTTGCTTCCCCTGGCTTGCTCAGCCTGCTCTCTTATAGAACCCAAGACTACCAGCCCAGGGATGGCATCACCTACAAGGGGCCCTCCCTCCTTGAACACTAATTGAGAAAATGCCCCAGAGCTGGATCTCATGGAGGCACTTCCCTACTGAAGCTCCTTTCTCTGTGATAATTCCAGCCTGTGTCAAGTTGACATACAAAACCAGCCAGTACAATATTGATTTAATCTAGAAAATCCATAGATGTCACATCAACATTAAGTAGTGTAACTGAATGGCAACATTTGACTGTCGTTCTTTGACACTTGACTCTTTTCCTGACTACCATTGTCATACTTAGGTTTCTATTGCTGTGACGAAACAACATGATCTAAAACAAGTTGTGGAGGAAAGTGTTTACTCGGCTTATGCTTCCACATTATAGTTCATGGAAGGAGTCAGGACAGGGACTCAATCACGGAAAGATCCTAACAGCTGGAGCTGTTGCAAAGGCCATGGAGAAATGCTCCTTACTGGCTCGATCCTCATGACTTGCCCAGACTGCTATTTTTATAGAACCCAGGACCATCAGCCCAGGGATGGCCTGACCCTTCTCTTCCCTCATGACTCTAGCTTGTTTCCAGTTAACACAAAACTCTCCATCACAGTTGTCATTTTACACTTGTGAATATATTTAGCATGGATGTGGGGTGTGCTACAGTGCATTTGTGGAAATTAGACAACTTGTGGGAATAAGTTCTCTCCCTGCTTTCACCGTATAATGAGACCTGGGAATTGAACTCAGGCGATTAGATCATCTTGATGTCCCTACATAAATAGGTACATCCATAGCCTGGCTGGGTGTGACCTCCGGATGTCCTGGCTCTGGAATGTTGGAATTGCAGTTTGCCCAGCTGCAATTGTCACCACAGAACTGTCACCGTGCCCAGATCTGATTTTATAACTGTTTAAAAAGCACTTAACACAAAATAAAATCTCTAAAAAATCCTCAAACAGGAATAAACTATAGACATGCAGTAGAGTGCATGAAACAGTGACAAGCAGACGAAATTATCAAAATAAAAATAGTTCGAGCTAAGTTCTCAAAGGTGAGGTTCAGTCTAGGGACGAGAATCGGTGGGTAAGTCTCTAAGCCTGCGAACTAGGGGTCAGATCTCCAGGACTCAGTAAGAGCACGTAGCTGTGGCAGCTGTACTCAGGTGGGCAAAAGAGGAATGAGGGGAAGAAGCTGGCCAGCTAGACCAGCGAGAAATGGTGAGCACAGAGTTCACACTTAGAGCCTGTAGATCCTGCCTAAGTAAAGAGCAATCAGAGAAGATAGCCAACATCAGACACACACACACACACACACACACACAGGAGGGTGAAAGAGAGAGAGAGAGAGGCAAGCATGCATATTCAAACTACACATACTACTACACACACACACACACACACACACACACATACACCAAAGACAATGTGTGGTTCAAATTAAGTAAAAAGGAATATGTTCTCAATCTTCTCTCCATTTTTAACAACAAAATCTTAAGGATTTTAAAAACTGGAATTATAGAGAAGAGTCAGAGGACATTTCAAGTAGATTTCTTTCTAATTCCCAGAGCATCACTCATACATGTTATTTAAAAGTGTTATTTGGGGTTGGAAAGATGGTTCAGTAGTTAAGTGTGCTTACTGTTCTGACAGAGGAAATGAATTTAGTTCCTAGCACATACTGACTCACAGTCCAGCTCACAACTGTTTGTAACTCCAGTTCCAGGGGATCTCCTCTCTCTCTCTCTCTCTCTCTCTCTCTCTCTCTCTCTCTCTCTCTCTCTCTCTCTCTCTGTCTATCTCTCTCTGTCTCTCACTCTCTGTCTCTCTCTCTTATGTGCACACACACAAATAATAATAAATCTTTAAAAATGTGTATTTATAAACACACTTCCTCTAATAATTAACAAAACTAAAGCTTTTGATAAGATTAAGCATTGCTTCATACCTTAACTGACTTATTTATTCTGATTTCCTTAAGATATTTTCTGTATATTCAAGTAATTCTCGCTGTATTTACTATTCTGTATTTCTTTGACAGAGCATTAAAAGGAACTTCACTTTTTCTGTTAATTGCAAGTTTAATAGGATTGTGAGTACCATGTACATTTTGTCACACATTTGAAAATAAGGTGCTACTTAAAGAAAAGAAGAAAAAGACATTTTAGGTACATCAAATCTATCTAATTAGAGGAAAATAGTATTAGAACAGGACATGTGGAGGCTGCACCCACAAGCCTCTTCCTTAAGTTTCAGAGCAGTAACGCAGTCTAAAATAGAACATATAGAATGAGATTTCACTGAAATGGGGAAGGCGGAATGATTATAAAAGCTTGTAGCTTTAAACAGAAAAAAAATTGCAAACCTAAGTTTTAGGAAAGATAAAAATCTCTACTTTTCATCCAACAGGACAGGAAAATGATTTGAAAATTGTTATTCTTCTAAATATTCTTTTACCTGAGAGTGGTAGTTGGTTTTAATTGGCATCTTGACAAAATCTAGTTATGTGACGTGTGGGTCTCTAGCCATACCTCCAAGAGATTTTCTTGACTGTATAATTTGAAGGCGGAGGATGCTCCCCCACCCCAGATGTGATGGTGTCCTGGACCCCCAGGCTGAAGGAGAAGCAGGGATGAAGTCGAGGAGCGTGCATTTATCCCTTGTTGTCTTGTGATGGTGGAAATCACATGACAAGCTGCTTCCAGCACCCGAGGGCTCAGTGCGTTTCTTCTTCTGGACCGTGACCTGAAACTGAGACCCAAAATAATAGCTTTCCCCATTAAGTTGTTTGGGAGGGGTGTCTTATCACAGAAACTAGAAAAGAAACTAAGACACTCAGTAGGCTAGAATGTATTTGGCAGAAATGGGAAGAATGGGGTTCAGTTTCCCAAAACCATTACAGTTTCATCCTAAAAAATATCTTTAAAATCCGAGCAAGTGATCAATAGTGTTTTAATAAGAAATTGTTGATCATGCTTGGCTAGTGATTGAGGTTTTTTAATTGCTTGAATTTTGGTTTCACTTTCTGAATGAGATTATGTACCAAGGCAATAATACATTTAATTTTTTTATAATCATAAAATCCATTTGTACAAAACTAGATTCTAATATAATTCTGAGTCAGTGGCAATTATATATAAAAATGAATCAGCAACACATATTTCTTTGCCTATGTTTCAAAATCGTTTCAATCATCCATTTTAACTTTAAAGCAGAGTTGGAGTTTATTAGACATGTTTCTAAAACAGATTTACAGAGTTTAACAAACAGAGATGATTAAAGATTAAATGGACCCATGAGTTTGTATAGGCTTCTCAAATTTAACTTAATTGTTGAGTATCCAAAACAAAGCAGATAATCATATAAATTTCTGAAGGGTGCCTAGAAATAATTGGTGAATTGCTAAGCTAACAGAATTCCAGACATTCTAACTTATGAGGAATGGTTCAGTTCAAAGTACAGTATATATTTCCAGGAGTATCTTGAAATAAAATCTGAATTCTAAATGTTAAAGTTTGTTATTATATAAAAGTACACCCATATACATTTGAAACACAGAAGATTATCTTAAATATTCAGACATAATAACATGTATAAGTAGTTCTGTGTCAGATAATATTTTTAAAGTATAGCAACCTGCCATGAATTATGCCATGAGGTATAATTAAGAAATTAATTATTTCCTTTGTGAGTGTCCTGGAAATTAGCAACCCTAGCTGTCAGATGACCTTGCAGACATTACTTCCGGAAGACAGCACACTACGCTATGTATCATGTCATTGGTACCCTTGTACTGTACTGAACTCCAATTTCAGAAGTTAATTATCTTGAAGACATCAATAAATCCAGTACATGTATACGACTCTTAATAACTGCAGATAATTTATGGCCTCCTACGTCAAATGTTGAGGAAAGCACTTGAGAATAGACTGTGAATTAAGCAGCGCTGACATTTCGTGGGGATTAGCTGCTACTGTTCTGGAATCTCAGGCCTATGGAATGTGAACCTGCTAGATCAGTCAATAACTATTCTCCCTCAACAGGCCGCAGAGTTTTCAGTTCACCCCCCTCCAGAGCTTGTGGCTGTGGTGCCCAACATTTTATCTGGATTGGTGTCTCTGCCTCTCTTTCCTAACTGCTTCAGGCCCTGCTTCCCAGAAGTCTGCTCCCCCTTCACAATGCCCTGCCCTTGTGTTCTCCAGGCTCAGCATTCTGAGTTCTCCATTCAGACTGGACATTAGCCCAGACATTGTTACTAAATGAAAATCCATTTCTATTAGTGACAGCTTTGAAAACCTAGATGTGTGGGCCAGGTATTTCTCTGGTTATCATTCTACACTCATCCTGCATTGTTATTCATGTGGTTTATTCCTTGTGCTTGAGTGTTCGTTGGACGTAAGTTCTTCTGTTACCTAACACATGCCTCCACAGACCACACCCTTAAATTTATGAACCATGTATATGTGCATGCTGATTTTGTATATTAAGGATGCAAGTCAATTTTATGATTTGCTCAGACAAATGATCTTAATGTTAATTAAGTGATTTAAAAAAATATTAAGCCATGCAAACCACAACCCAGGAGACCTGGGAATAATTGATTTATTCATTCACTGTTTTCATGAAATTTATACTTCCTTTAAATTATGAAACATTTTAAATTGAAAAAAAAGGAAGAGGGTTTATGGGACTTGCGGGGAGTGGGGACCCAGAAAAGGGGAAATCATTTGCAATGTAAATAAAAATAAATAAATAAATAAATAAATAAATAAATAAATAAATAAATAAATAGAAAAAAAAAACCCTGTTCCTAAGTGGCAGTTACTAAGAGATGTCAGTTTTCAAAAGAGTGGGACTCAGGGATGTAAATGTGAACTGAAGTGAACTGGATATGGGTAAATGTGTGTCAGCGTATTCAGTCTTAGTAATCGGTAAATTTGGCCATATCCCCGCCCTGAGCTTTCACAAAATTCATATTCCTTATTCATTGTTTCCAGCCTATTCACTTACCGTGCTTAATCTTAAAAACCTGCAAGGGTTAGTGGGGCATGGTTAAGGAATAGATAGGTGGGGCAGCCTGGGGAAAGGTTATGGAGTGGATCCAGGATTATCTGGAATGGCAGGTGGAATTCTGGAGTGCCTGCTGTCACTGATGAAGTCAGGACAGGAGTAGCAAGAGCTCTGTTGGAACGGAGGAGCTGGTGATTCACCTCAAAGGCAGCCATGACCGAACACTTTCCAATCTGGGAATTAGAAACTGTTTGTACAAAGGGCAGAATTGCCCAACTGCAGTCTGGCAGGCGTTACTTTACCTGTTTAAGAGATGAATGTCACAATGTTTGGGGGATGCCTCCTACTATTTCCGATGACAGGGAGTTATTGAAGTCAGCCTTTGGACAACGGGGTTGAGGCTGGTTGAGGGAAAATGCTTGATACCAACTCCTCACATATTGTAGAGAAGGTCAAAGCAATTTTATATCAGTAATACAGGAAGATTTTTTTAAAAAAAAGAATAAATCGGCTGGCATGAATCTGAAGTTGCAGTATTAGCCACTTATCAGCACACTGAAGAATTCATTAAGGAAATTAACACAGTGCATAAATGTTCTAAATGCTACTAAGAACATTGATGTAGGGAGGATATATAAAAGTACAAAATTGCATTGTGACTAAGAAAGCTTAAAATAGGATATGTTGGGAAGGACCTGGGCCTAGAAAATCTGGTGGTACTTATCAGGGGCTAGAGTAACCAAGACTTTAAGCTTATTAGCTTATTAGCAACTGTATACATAAAATAATCTTTGTACTATCTTAATATCAGTCCCATCCATACATAATTCAACTGTAGATGACTCTACTACTCATGGTCTCTAGCTGCTTGATGCTCTGCCTCACAACTGAAGAGATCTTGCTTATTCACAGTGACACATAGTTTGCATATATATATGCAGTATGCATATATGTATATATGTTTGTGTGTGTGTGTAAGGTTCTTTCAGTATTTTAATGTTGGCTCATGGATTATCTGAAATTATCACTGCCATAATTACATAGGGTACTAATGAGTGAAATCATGAACCATTTTGCTAATGTTTAGCCAATATAATGATAACATCATTACAAATAAGAGTATAAAATTTCTTGTTCAGTGTCTGCCCAAAGAGGCAAATAAAGTCCCTCTAGAAAGTGAAAACAATCCCTTATTTTCTAAAGACTATTAATATTAAAACTTTATATCTTAAAACATACTTGATATGTATGTTTTTGTCTACATTTAAAATGTTTTGATTTTTTCACAAGTTTAAACATGTATTTTATGTAGTTACTTCAGCTAGTTTACTCTTTAATATAAGGATTGGAACAAAAAGTATATATCAATTTCTTGAATGAATAGTGCCATGTGATGAGAAGATAACCAAATAAACTTATGTTTATTTTAATGCATAATTCATCTGCTAAATTAATATTATCGTTTTATACATCACTGTACTAAATATTTCCAATGAAAACCTAATTGTGAAACTTGGGTACGGACCTAAAATTGTTTGTGTGGGTTTTTTACCACCAAAAGTACTTTTACAATAAAATATATATGCTGTGTGGCTTTGGAAGATGAAATATAAATAAATTAGCAAAAAAAGAAATCAAAAGAATTAAAAATCAGAAAGATGTTTCTGAAAAAAAAAATCAGTCCTCTAGGAATGCTTTGAAAGAAGCAGAGATCGGCAAGAACATGATATGCAAGCTGCAGTAAGCCTGTCTGTAGGAGGCCGCGCCAGAAAAAGGTGATGCTACCTCATGGCTTATGTGAGGTGCACTATCTCGCTAGAGACAGGTCACACAAACTCAAATGGCTTAAAACACCCATACTGTATTGACCCACATAACTATAAACAAAACAAGCCCAAGCCCTGCTCCTTCAGTGTGTGAGCCACCTTAGTAAAGTGGAAAACCCAGGACAGAGATTGATTTTCTTCAGAGCCTGAGTTCTGCAACACAAGCTTCATTCAAAGAAAGGCTTGTCTTCTAATAGGACTGAGCACAGGGTCCCAATGGAGGAGCTAGAGAAAGGACCCAAGGAGCTGAAGGGGTTTGCAGCCCCAAAGGAAGAACAACAATATGAACCAACCCGACCCCTCAGAACTCCCAGGAACTAAACTACCAACCAAAGAGTACACATGGAGGGACCCATGGCTCCAGCCACATATGTAGCAGAGGATGGCCTTGTTGGGCATCAATGGGAGGCAAGGCCCTTGGTCCTGAGAAGGCTCAATGCCCCAGTTTAGGGGAATGTCAGGATAGGGAGTGGGTGGGTTGATGAGCGGGGGGGGGGGGGGGGGGGGGGGGGGGGGAATAAATAGGGGGGTTTTCGAAGGGGAAATAAGGAAAGGGGATAACATTTGAAATGTAAATAAAGAAAATATCTAATAAAATAAAAAATAAAGTAAGAAGATGAAAGGGGATGCCTAGAACGCATGCCTTTTAGAGTACCTTTGTCTCAGCACTCAAAGATAATGTCTCAAGAACGATAGTAGTGGATCTATATTATTCCATGGAAACCACATAAAAATTTTAAGTGCTGTGCTTCAACCAATTTGTTTCATCTATGTGATGGTTTGTATATGTTTGGCCTGGGAAGATCACACACACACACACACACACACACACACACACACACACACACAATGTCCCCTCATTTAAAAAGAATATTTTTATTTGGATCATACTCAATCTTTCCTTCTACAACTTCTCACAGATTCACCCTCAGGTCTCTTCCCATTATCTTTTATGTTTTAGCCACTGATGTGGTATGTCTGTTGCCTTGCCAACACATTCATGCACATAGATTGTCTTAGGGTTTTCCTGCTGTGAACAGATACCATGATCAAGGCAAGTCTTACAAAGGACGACATTTAATTGGGGCTGGCTTACAGGTTCAAGGGTTCAGTCCATTATCATCAAGGTAACCATATGGCAGCATCCAGGCAGGCATGATGCAGGCAGAGCTGAGAGTTCTACATCTTCACCTGAAGGCTGCTAGTGGAAGACTCACTTCCAGGCAGCTAGGGTAAGGGGTATTATAGCCCATACCCACAGTGACACACCTACTCCAACAGGGCCACACCTTCTAATAGTACCACTCCCTGGACCAAGCATATACAAACCATCACGTAGATGAAACAAATTGATTGGAGCACAGCACCTAAAATCTTTATGTGGCTTCCATGGAATAATATAGGTCTATTACCATCAATAATAAAATACTCTGATATTACTAGGAAGACAGGAAGACAAGTAATGATTTGAAAGCAAGGAATGCTTTCAGTGCAGAGAAATGCATGCTAGGAATAAAACCATCAGGTTAAATGGATACAATGACTGTAACGGTGAGAAGTTATCTTAAACCATGTCATTCCTATACCAGTTTTATGACAAAAGCTTTTTTTTCTATATTCTTTGTTTACATTCCAAATGATTTTCCCTTTCCTGGTTCCCCCCTCACCATAAGTACCATAAGCCCTCTTCCCTCCACCCGTTCCCTAATCAACCCCCTCCTACTTCTCTGTCCTGGTACTCCCCTACAATGTTGCATAAAGCCTTTCCAGTACCAGGGCCCTCTCCTTCCTTCTTTGGAATGATTTCATATGTGAGTTTTGTCTTGGGTATTCAGAGCTTCTGGGCTAATATCCACTTTATCAGTGACTGCATTCCATGTGTATTCTTTTGTGATTTGGTTACCTCACTTAGGATGATATTTTCCAGTTCCAAACATTTGCTAAGAATTTTGTGAATTCATTGTTTTTAATTGCTGAGTAGTATTCCATTGTGTAAATATACCACATTTTCTGTATCTATTCCTTCATTGAGGGACATCTGAGCTCTTTCCAGCTTCTGGATATTATAAATAGGGCTGCTATGAACATAGTGGAGCATGTGTCCTTATTGCATGCCGGGGAATCCTCTGGGTATATGCTCAGGAGTGGTATAACAGGGTCCTCCAGAAGTGTCATGCCCAGTTTTCTGAGGAACCACCAGACTGATTTCCAGAGTGGTTGTACCAACTTACAACCCCATCAGCAGTGGAGGAGTGTTCCTCTTTCTCCACATCTTCGCCAACACCTGTTGTCTCCTGAGTTTTTAATCTTAGCCATTCTGACTGGTGTGAGGTGAAATCTCAGGGTTGTTTTGATTTGCATTTCCCTAGTGACTAATGAAGTTGAACATTCCTTAAGGTGTTTCTCAGCCATCCAAAGTGCTTCAGGTGAAAGCTATGGTGGATACATAGGATCAAAAATCAGAGAGAAATTCATAAAATTCAATAATCATATTTAGACCATCTGTTGCTATGGTAAAATAGATCACTACTCTTTTGAGTTACAAATAATTCACCAGGTTTTTATTATTCAGTTTCAAACATTAAATATGTTTATGATAACTAAATTATATTTACAATGGTATGTGAATAAACATTAAAGGAAAATTGATATTTAATTATCGCAATTAATGCAACTCTTCTGTTGCACTGACACTGCAAATCTTATAAATAAGCACTATTTCCTGCAATCATAGTTATGTCAACAAAAATACCAGGATGGGTTAAAAATGACAGTTAAGGACTCAGTTGGATAAAAGTTCTAGGAGACTACTTTTAATTGGAGTGCATTTGAAATTAAAATTGCAAAAGAAATAAGATTTGGTGGTAAACATTTCAAAAAATGGCATGTTTTAAATATAGTAAAGAACACAGAATATATCCTGTTGTATTAACTTCCCCTGGGAAAACATGAATAAATGTGTATTTACCTGAGATAGGGCACCAAGAACAGACTAAATATGATTCCACCAAAGTTCAATGAGACTAGTAGGCTTATGCAAAAAATGTGAACCTGGAAAACACACAAACCAACAAGAATAACAACAAAACCAATATTACACTAAACTTCTGCAAGATTAACTGATCTAAATTTCTATGATTGTAGAAGACAGTGGATACTACAGGTTCAGGTCTAATTACAATTTATTTTGAACTTTCTTTAGAGCCCCTAAAAGCAGATACTTATCCACCACTGCCACTGTGTTTGACCTCACATCCTTGTGGTTAGTGGGTAAATCCTTTGGAATGTGCAAACAGACAGCTAGCTTCCACCAACTAAAAAGCTCAGAGTGCCATCAGATAGCCTCTTAGGCCTTTAGGTAAGATTGCTATTGTCTTTAATCCTCCTACCTCATTTTACCACCAACGTATTTGAAGAGTGTCCTGATTCATTATTTTCATTGCTCTGTTACTTAAAAGAACAACAACAACAACAGCAACAACAACAATACCTTGAAACTGATATTGCATCAGAGCATGAATCTTGGGACAAAGGAAGTCAGTGCTCCTAGGCTGTGGTCCTCATATTTGTCTCCAGAAGCGACTTCCCTTTATTCCCTATAAGGAATAAACATTTTTCTGTTGACATTTTAGCAGCCCAATGTAGGACACTGAAATGACAATCCTCTTTTTACTGGAGACCCAGGTACTGGGTATAGGTCCTCTGTGCCCATGGAGTTCATCAGGTGGCACACCCTGCCTGACAGGGTAGCATACAGGCTACACTGCTGAGTAGTAATGCACACTCAGAAACCTGGGAGTATCTGCCTCTACCACAGAGGCCAGGCAATGGGGAAACAGCTCACAGTTCAAACCCAGCCTGATTTCTCCATGTTTTACAGCCAACCCCCTAGTATTATCAGCAGTAAGTTTATCATATAGTTATGGCATCCAATCAACAGTAGTGGCATAAACCTTACCATTTGTGGGCCTTTTGGGCATCTTGAGCCTTCCCACAATGTAAGGGGCACTGGGATTTTCATTTTATACTCTATGGTTTAGAAAAATGTCTCTTCTTGGTTGTTAAAGATACATAAAAATAAAAGCAAACTGGGCAAACCCAAACTCTTTCTTATAGTTTTAACTGTTCCTTCAGCTGTTTCTCCAAACATGTGAAACTCTTAGAGGTCATTGCTCAAACACTCCTGTAATGAAACCTTTTTTTTAAAAGAGAGAGTTGATGTTATCCATCCCAAGCAAATGTCTGTTAATCTCAGGCATCAGCAACTAGGGGAAACTAAAGCGTTAATAAATTTTAATGCAGCATGAAAACATCCCATCATTTGTATCAAGTGGTCCTCAAAAAAGAAATATTGGGGGCGGGGGAGGTAGGTAAGTCTACTTGCTCTCCAGGCCGATGAACTGAGTTCAGCTCCCAGGAAGCGCCCAGGGGAAGGAGAGAACCAACCCCTACAAGTTGTCTTCTGACTTCCATACTTGTGGATCATGGCGTACATGTGCCTCCACACATAAACAAACAAACAAACAAATATATAAATAAATAAAAACAATGTTTATTTGCTTAAGGAGCAGTTTTGAGTGAGTGATATAGTTGGGAGTCACTGACCTAGTTAGCACCCTAGAATCAATCCATAGCAATTTCCATTGGCAGTTCCTTGCCCTATTGCCCTGTTGCACTCTCATGGGACAACCACACATCCCTCCAACCCTACTCAAAGGTGCTCCGCCTAGGGCAGGGCCAGGAAGGTGTGAGGCTACCCTCAGGCCTAGTTTCTAGTGGTCAGAATGGCTTCCTGGCTCTGACATGCTTTGAGAACTCAGTGGGGCTAGAGCTTTGATGAGAGTCTATTCCTCAACTACACATGGCTGTGAAGTGGTGGGTTAAGCAAACAGTTTTCAGTTACCTCTTTGTAGTAGAGAAATGTGCGCAGGTTATTCCAGGGACACTAACACTCCACCAATGTGATAAACTTGATATACTTTTTCTTTATTTTTGCCTTCCCCAAACTGTTCTTTGGGCTGTAAAGCTTTCCAGACATTCTCTACTCCAGCATTTGACTTTTTGTCAATTTTTCTCTCAGGAACTCCAACTCAACTCAAATCTTGCCACGTTTGTTTTCGAGTAACCTAGGCAGACTCCTTTGTCTAGTTTGCTTATTAAAAACAAACAACAAAACAAACAAAAAAAAACACCTTTCTTCTAGATTGCTTTATCACTTTAGAAACCTGATTTATATATTAGTCTAAGAAATTAGATACACCACACACAGCCTTTCCTACCTTGTAACTGTCGTGCTCCCACCCCCAGGGATTCAGTAGGACCTCTAGAGCCCCATACTAGCCTCTGGAGCCCTGTTATATTAAATTCCTTCTTAACCCTCTCCCTCTCTGGTGAACTGGGAATAAAATATTACTTCTTGCACAACATACCTTGATGTTTATTGCTTCTGTATGGTCTCTAGTCTCTGATACTTATCGAAATACCAATAACTGATGGTTCAATATCCCTAATGGCTCATAAAAATCAGTCTATATGATTTCCTTCAGTTTGCCTCAACTTGTAGAACCTTTATCTCAAGGACGGACCAGTAATCACATTACTCAAGATTTTAGTTAAGTTTCCTATCACTGTGATAAATACCACACCAAATTCAACCTGTATATGGAAGGATTTGTTTCAGCTTACAGTTCAACAAAGAGAAGCTAGGGTAGGAACTCCAGCAGAGTCCGATTTAGACGCAGGAACTAATGCAGAGGCAGAGAATGAGTGATGCTGAGGGGCTTGCTCTTCATGGCTTGCTCAGCCTGCTTTCTTACAGCATCCAGGGTCACAACACTATGGGTAGTGCCATCTTCACTGAGCTGGGCCCTCCCCACCCTCCCACCCCAATCCCGAATCAATAAAATGCACACAGGTTTCAGTACAAGCCAATCTACTAGGAGCATTTTGTTTTCAGTTGAGGTTCCCCTTCCTCTCAGTATCTACCCTTTTCAAAAATTGTCCTTTGTGTCAGATTACCATAACACTGGCTAGCACACTGAGTTTCTCCCTTTCCCCAGCACTCAGTCTGATTTTATAGGTCCCATCCTGTAACTTCAGAAGCCACACCATGGGAACTACACCGAACAAACTGAAAAGTGATAAAATGTTTTTCTCTCTCTTTCTCTTTCCCCTCTCCTTCCCGTCTTCCTTCCCTTCCTCCTTCCCTTCCTCCATATCTCTCCCTCTCTTTCTCTCTCCATTTTGTAAGTGGACTTAACTGTCTGACAGTTTTATGAGTGCTGCAAAGAAAAATCTAAAGGCGGCACAGTATCTGAGTGTCCACAGGTCTGAGACCAGAGCTGTAAGGTATGACCCAGCTAATCTACTCCAGGGAATGTGCCAAGATTCTAGATTCTAGTACAGAGATACTTGCTCCTCCATATCCACTGCCATTTTATTCACAATACCCAGGAAAAGAAATCAGCGGATGTTTCTGTCAAATGGTCAATAGATAATGAAAATGTGGTACATGGATAGAGCATCATTTTATTCAACATCAAAGAAAATAAAATACGAAGAAGAAAAACATGAAAGTAGAAAAAAAGTTGTACTCAGTAAGTTAACCCAGGCCCAGAGAGGCAAACACCAAACATTCTCTTTCATGCATAGGTCATGGCTTTAGAGTCTGTGCTTAAGCTGGTGTCAGTGTCTGGAGATGCCAGGAAGCTTGAGAGGAATCACAAGAGGCAATGACAGTATACTTTTGTGGGGAAGGAAGGGAAAACACTTGAGATATGGAAAGTCAAATGGGAGAACACTAGGGAAAGGAAGGGTTAAGCAGAAATGGGAGGCGTGGGAGAAAGATTAGAATGGAGGTGAGCGAGCAAAACTTAGGACATAAGAGAAAGCCATGTAGGAATCTACTGAAGTACAAGGTAGCCAACAGATTTCATAATATAAAAGTAATTTAAGGAAGATATCCTGCACAAATGGATAATGCTCATCCATCTGAGGAGTGATAGATCAACAAGGAAAGTCTAAGAGCCACATGTGAAGTATCTCCTTGTGAATTGTTGACTTGGCTTCTCCCGACAGTGAAGGCTATTGTCTGGTCACATGCCAGTCCTAGTCATTATGTCCCACTTTCTGAAAATGCCACACACTTGAGATGCAGAATCCAGAGGAACCAAGCTGGAACTAAGGTAGAAGCCTCCACCTTATTGGGTAGCTTCCACAATGGCAGAAAAGGCTGTACAGGCTGCTGGTTGGTGGGGAGAGGGCAACACCAGTCTTACCAAGTTGTGGACCATGAGTACTACAATACTGACCATTTTGTGAGATTGTTTCCACTGTTATAACAGTGGCATGATTGTATTGGGGATAGCCATCTTCTGATTGGATTTGAGTCCTGCTTCATGGGAAGAAATGTACATCTGAAATCTTAAACCTGAGGCAGAATCTATGACAGGGTATGTCATAGGCCTACTTTTATCAAGCTAAGGGGTTATTATAGCCAAACTATCTTCTAAATATTTATACCTACAGACTAATATTGCCACTAACTTTAGCCATAGATGCTTCCTCTGACCTGTGGCAATGATGAATACAGAGATAGATAACTGTCAAATATTGAGAGTGAAGTGTTGAGTACTAATCCCTAAATGGAACATCTATATTACCCTGTGTAAGATTCTTGGGACTATTACAGAAAAACAAGTGGAAAGACTGTAAGTATTAGAGGAAGGAAAGGAGTCCTCTGAAATGCTGTCTTCTGGACCCAATGAAGACAATCTAATCACATGCATTGAACATCTATAGTTTCTGTATTACACACAAACTAAAACAAGAAAGTAGGAGGGGAAACAGCTGGGAAGAAGAAGGGAGCCACAGGAATAGGAGGGTATATGATCAGGTAACAAGGTAGATGTGTTCACACTGCATCTCATACATGGTGTGTTTGAACTCATGTCCTCACGTGAATGCTGTCAGTGTTCTGATTGGGGTAGCTCTCCAGCCCCACCCTGCCTTCCTTTTTTTTTTTTTTTTTTGTCTTTTGCTAATAATAAATTATCATTATTCCCTTTATTATAATAATGATAAGCTATGTACATGAAAGAAAGGAAGAGAGGGAGGGAGGGAGGGAGGGGAGAGGGAAGGAGGGAGGGAGGGAAAGCAGGGATACATGAAAGGGTGGAGGAAGAAAGGCAAAGTTCTTTGAAATTCTAAATCCTTGAAATAAGGTTCCCTCTGAGTTTAAAAATAAGGCTCCTAACTTAGGTGTAGTTCAACAGTACTAGAAATCCAAAGTTAAAAAAAACACAGAAAGAAAGAAAGAAAGAAAGAAAGAAAGAAAGAAAGAAAGAAAGAAAGAAAGAAAGAAAGAAAGAAAGAAAGAAAGAAAGAAAGAAAGAAAGAAAGGAAGGAAGGAAGGAAGGAAGGAAGGAGGAAAGAAGGAAGGAAGGAAGAAAGAGAGAGAGAGAAAGAAAGAAAGAAAGAAAGAAAGAAAGAAAGAAAGAAAGAAAGAAAGAAAGAAAGAAAGAAAGAAAGAAAGAAAGAAAGAAAGAAAGAAAGAAAGAAAGAAAGAAAGAAAAGAAAGAAAGAAAGAAAGAAAGAAAGAAACTTTTCGCTTTTCCTATTTTATCCTGCGGCAGTCATAGCCTGGAAGGAGAACAGAAAAGGAGGACCCAGATTAAGAGGGTATTTTGTTTCTGTTTTGTCCTATTCGGGTTTGTTTGTATTGTTTTACCTTGTCTTATTTTATTATTTTATTTCAATGCATGCTTGCTTTCTAGTGACAGAAATCAAAGGGTAGCAATTTAGATGGGAGAGGTAATGGGGAGGACCAGGGAAGAGTTGTGTGAGAGAGAAATGTAATCACAATAGATTGTATATAAAACCCCATTTTTAATAAGAAAAGGAATAATCAAAAAATAAATGAATATATAGATATCACATCCCAAAACATTAACACATGAAAGAACCAATTGGCCTAAAAGAGTAGAAACCCTTCCCCACAGGGATACTTTTAACATACAGAACGTGTGTAAGGCGTTCATCATTCACCATTCACAATCGGGGAGAAGGTGACTGTTGTGGAAGTGACCCATGTAGTGGCATGAGTCTCTTGGTCCACCCCCTTTTTCTTAAACTAAACTATCTGTATTTCTATTTGTAACCTTGTGTGCCTTGAGCCATCCTTTTCCTCCAGGATACAGAACCCCAGAGGTGTAGAAAGTGCACTCCCAACTTTGCCTAAAGCAATAGAGTCACCACCATAGTGCCTCTCTTGTGTTCTTACTCTGAACATGGCATCTTGCTTAGGCTCCTGGAGAACAACTTGGAACTAGAATGCTTCTGACAAGGCATATTGTTTTGCTCTCTCAACAGAGACAAAATGTTCAGCTTGGAAGTCTACTTTTGAAACACAAATATTAATATGTCTGTTGCCCCCTTCATCTGAATACAGATACAAAAGGGATGCACTTTCTACATTACTATGCTTAGCAATTGTGTACCCTGGCAAACTAAGTTAAATTTAGACCTTGTTTATTTATCGTGTCTATATTTTTATCTGATAAACATATCAAGGATGATACTTGCTTCAATGTCTTCACAAAAAAGTTGGAAATATAATTATTTTGTATGCCTGAATAAACATATTTGTCCCCTTTGTGGTATCATGGATGCTTTCCTCTGTCATGAAGCCCCATTCTCCTATCTCCAAAGCTCTGATGGATGCAAAGAGAATTGGTTAGACCTTTGTTACAGACTTCCGTGAAAAGTCTAAGATAAAGAAGTATCTGGAAATCTCTCTGGCCAGAAAACTGGGCACCTCACTTCCGGAAGATCCTGCTATACCACTCCTGGGCATATACCCAGAGGATTCTCCAGCATGTAATAAGGATATGTGCTCCATTATGTTCATAGCAGCCCTATTTATAATAGCCAGAAGCTGGAAAGAACGCAGGTATCCCTCAACAGAAGAATGGATGCAAAAAAATGTGGTATATCTACACAATGGAGTACTATTCAGCCCATTAGAAACAATGAATTCATGAAATTCTTAGGCAAATGGATGGAGCTGGAGAACATCATACTAAGTGAGGCACTCCTGATACAAGAAGATTCCAAAGGTCAGCCTGGGCTACATCATTGGTTTCAGGAGAGTCTGGGCTGTTACCAAAACAAATGTATCTAACAATCCAAAAGTTTAAATTAACACACAAACTATGTATTAAGTGTTTCACTATATGACAATAGAATTTGTTTAAAAAAAGAAAACTCTCTGCAGTATACAATGTATACTCAAGAGCTTGACAATTTCTCCTATGCATTATCCATTCATATAAAGTAAAAGACTTACATTATTAAAACAGTTATTGAATCCAGATATTTTCCCAGTAACCAATTGAAATCCTTAAGGGTGCCTTTAACACAGATTTGAAAATGTTAACTCTTAAGCAGTTTCACTACCAACAATGAGAAGATGACAACTTCCGTGGATTATTTTTACTCATGATATGGAAAGAGAAAATGGAGTACAAGATTAGTCATTTGAGGTCCTGTGGATGTGGATGAGTTACAAAACTAGGGCCTCTATCGTTCCTCCCGCCTACTTCATATTAGTCCTTATTCAATATTTGGAGGTCAGTCCTTTGAAGAATGAGTTTTCTCTGGTACTAAACTCCAGTGAATAGTATGAACGCCCTTCTAACAGAGGACTCACTGGCTTATAGGGCTTAGGGTTTTCTGTAGTAGAACACACACACACTTGACACGTGCAAGGATGAGTGAGATTTCCAGTACCACCCAAAATCACCTCAATATTTTTTAATGTGCAAACTAGGTAAGAGGTAGCACTCTGTAAATGCTACCTCTTACCTAGTCTGCCAAGAAGTGGCTCTTAATACACATCCATCTGCTGGTACCTTGATATTAGGTTTCCTACTCTTTAGCATTATGAAAAGTTCAATTCTACCTATAACAAGCCACCAAGTGTATACTGCCATGCTATCCTAACTGACTAAGTTAGGAGGAGTCTTCCTTCTAAGAACTGCTGGAACAGCATAAGTAACAATAAGTAGTTTACAAACAGAAAATCAGTTGTCTAGAATATCTTCAGAGCACACTGGAGACCAAGATGTTGATGAACACATGGGGTCCTCCGGAAGTTCAGGAGAGTTCCTTGTCTCTTTCAAGATCTGGTAGACTCAGGAATTTGTTGGCAGGTGACAGCACTACTCCAATGTCTACCTCTGCCTTCACTTGTCATCTCTATCGTCTCATTATCAGGACACGCACAGGATCAGTGTCATGCTATTCCATTCATGCCATTAGTTATTACTGTGTATCTAAATAAAGCTCTAAGACAAATTTGGTGTACCTTTTGACCTTTGGGGAGGTTGAAATTTAACTCATTATTGAAAGCTACAAATCTAGTGCTTCTTCCCTTCATGATTTCTGAACCAATTGAGAAGGAAATGGTTTTCATTTCTTTTAAGTTGGTCCAATCCCACTTTTCAGCCTTGCTATTTATTCTTGGACTTTTAGAGTCTTATTCAGGATAGCATTGAGTATGCCTAGACGTTTAAATGATGTTCCTAGTTTCACAAGTAACCTCAGGGCTTCTGACCTTTAAAAAAATTTTCAGATTTTTTTTTTTTTTACAGGATGAAAGATGGAGCTTTAGATTTACCCTTCTCCACGTAGAACCCAATTTTTCCAGCACCATTTGTTGAAGACACTGTCATTTCTCCAATGGATGCTTATTGGCACCTTTGTTGGGAAGCAGATGGTTGAAGATGCACAGGTTTATTTCTGGGTTCTTTATTCTATTTTGGTCTACATGTCTGAGGGGGGCCATTTGCCAGCACCATATTTTTTTAGTTATTATGACTGTATGGTGTGATTTGAAAGCAGATATTGTGATGGCTAAAGATATTTCATAAATATTTGAATTTTAAATCTTTGTATTTTTAGATATCTAGAAGAGAGTTGAATTATTTTTTTTACACTAAGATAAAATTATCTCTAATACATTGTATAAATAAAGTTTTTTGAATACTACACTTCAGGGATATAGCTTAGTGGTCTAGTACTTGACTACTAAGAATGAGGCTTTGAGTTTGATCCCCAGCACAAATTTATCCCCTGGGATGTTTATTATTGGTTTCAATCAATTTATTTGTTATTGTTTCTTTTTTAAAATAGAGTCTTACCCTGTATCCTAAGCTGCACTAGTACTGAATACATAGCCTAGGCAGACCTTGAATTAATGAGGGTCTTCTTGGTCTCAGTCTCCCAAGTGTTAAAATTACAAGTGTGAGTGACCATGTTGGATTTATGAGCTTAACTTTCTATGTACTCTTCAAAAGTCAAAATATATAATCATAAAAATGGAAAGAAACATTTCATAACTTTAAGTGGCATCTTTTGTACTGGACTATACATACTATAGGTAGTAAAATGCCAACTGATAGATTTTGTGAATTCTAAAATTAATTGACAATCTTAAAAGGCATCTTTTTGTCTTGAAAATGCTAATTAGTTTAATGTCAGTAAGTAAGGGAAAATATAAAATAACTTGTTTCCTTTTGATACATTATATCCTTTGATGGGTTAGGAAATGTTGGAAACATTAAGTGTCCTATGTTTCTTAAAAGGTCTATAAAACACATCAGCTTAGTTTTTTGCTTTTTGTTCGTAAGGGTGTGCAAATAGCCACAAAACCTGTTCTGTGAGTATGGGATAGATTCCCTGACTTGACTTACTTCATATAGAGATGATATGTCAACAGTGATGGACTGTTACTCTTCAAATCATATATATATATATATATTTTAAGTATTTGAGATATTCACAGTTATTTTAGTCATACTCACTCTCCTTCTCCAATTCCTCCCAAATCCACCCTCACTTCCTGACCCAGCTAGATTCATGTTTGTTTGTTTTTAACCTATACAGTCCAATTTGTGTTGCCCAGATACTTGTGGACGTAGTGCCTGCCGTGGGTGTGGTTGTCCAATTAGGGGTCACACCCTTACAGAAAACGGACTCTACCTCCTTTCCCAGCAGCTGTCAAAGGCTAATAATAGCTCTACGGCCATGAGTGGAGCTCCAGTCTCACCTTCATTCACCCTTTCATTGGAGGATTTTTGTCTGACTTGAGCTTTTGCATAGGTATTATACATGATGTTACTATCTCTGTGAGTTCATATATGCAACTTCCTGTGTCTGGACAACAGTGTCCTTAAATTCATCTACCACCTCTGACTATCACAATCTTTCTGCACCTCTCCAGGAGATCTCTGATCTTTGGGAGTTGTACATAATACAGAGGTCCCATTTATAGGTGATCACTCTGTAGTATTTTATTTTCTGTATGTTGACCAGTTGTGGGTTTCTGTGTGTCTTAGGCATTGTTGCATTGTTATGAAGAGACCAAGGAAATATTATAAAAACAAAATAAAACTTTATTGGGAGACTGCTTACAGTTTCAGATGTTTGTTAAAATATTATCATGGAGGGATCTAGCTAGTCTGAGAGCTATTTCTGTATCTGTGTCTAGTCACACCACCTAGCTTTATATTGGAGCAGCTGCTATATAGTCTTATGCTTCCTTGGAACAATAGATTGGACAGCATGAATTTCTTTTTTTCTTTTTTTTTTTTTATATATGACCACTTTTTATTATGCTTGAAACATGCCAATTTTCATGGGGTGAAACTTCATAAGAACTGAAAATTTTATTCACTGATTGGCTCTGTTTTTTTTTTTAAATGGCACCAGGTATGTTAATGATTATGTTATATGCATTTACTAAATGGGTGAATAACTAAATTAAATGCATGGGTTGTTTTTTTTTTTGCTTTGCTTTTTTTTTCTTTCTTTTTTTCTTTTTTTAATTTGATGTATTCTTTATTTACATTTCAAATGATTTCCCATTTTCTGGGTCCCCACTCCCCGCAAGTCCCATAAGCCCTTTTCCCTCCCCCTGTTCCTCCATCAACTCCTTCCCACTTCCCTGTTCTGGTATTCCCCTATACTGTTGCATTTAGTCTTTCCAGAACCAGGGGCCACTCCTCTGTTCTTTTTGGACATCATTTAATATGTGGATTATTTCTTGGGTATTCCAAATTTCTAGGTTATTATCCACTTATCAGTGAGTGCATACCATGACTGATCTTTTGAGACTGGGTTACCTCACTTAGTATGATGTTCTCCAGCTCCATCCATTTGTCTACGAATTTCATGAATTCATTGTTTCTAATGGCTGAATAGTACTCCATTGTGTAAATATACCACATTTTTTGTATCCATTCCTCTGCTGAGGGACACCTGGGTTGTTTCCAGCTTCTGGCTACTACAAATAGGGCTGCTATGAACATAGTGGAGCATGTGTCCTTATTACATGCTGGGGAATCCTCTGGGTATATGCCCAGCAATTTATTTTTGAGATAAGATGATTAGGGAAGAGTAAAGAACAAAAATCACAAAATTTCTTTTGGTATAAAATGTATAACATAAAATTTAATGATGCCAAAAATCTTTTACAGTTATGAATTCTTTACTATTTGGGGATTATCAGATTGGAGCCTGTGATTGGTAGAGGTTCTATTTCTTTACTCCGGTCAGTCACATTAGTACCTCAAATCTCTCATAGTTTTTGCTAGTCATGGTCTGCATGTTATCATATGCTCTAGTATATAGCAAAGTGGGAGATATTTCTTTACCATCTAGGTGGCAGAGAGTTAGAATGGGTGAGTAAGGGCAGGGGGCAGGAAGAGAGAGAGAGAGAAAGAGAGAGAGAGAGAGAGAGAGAGAGAGTCTAGAAGAGGGACACACACACACACAGATATTTTTAGAGACAAAGATAATTTCTAAAGGAATTTGGGATGAAGCCCAAGAACACTGTGGATCTACTCAATTATCCTAACTGCAAGTGATATCTTTATTTGTTCTAGTAAATTTATCTAATTTCTATAACATCAAGATTAATTTGTGTTTAAGTTCAAAGAGGAGTTAAGTGTTTATTTAGATAAATATACTTAAAATTTCTAATAAAGGCCATACTTAATTTTAACTCTTTCTTATGCCTTCTCTATGGCTGCTATTAATGAATGACTGATTCATTTAGTCTATATTTGGCAGTTTTGGGTCACATAACAGGTGCTTGTTCAAGAAAGTAAGAGTATGTCTCCTATTTGGGTAAATAAACAATGCTACCATAGATTTGATATATATATTTAGATTATTACATTTTTTCTTATAAAATAGTATCAGTTCATATATTCTATGTTTGCATGAAATTTAATATCTCAGCCTCATGTAACACTGAAGTAATTCAGAACAGAGGCACTTGAGTGAGCAGAAGACATTGTCTTGTTAGTGATAAAGATAAGGAAGATGGTAAAAAAAAGAAATAAGAGATTCACTAATATATGAATATGGTAATAAGCCATTAGGAGTTGTTTTAATATAATGTCTACTCAGTAGAATAATAGGAGACTCTCCACTAGGATCTAGACTCTATCTAACTAAAGCTCTTGTTGGTTGTGATATCACTTCTGGGTTTTTTTCTTATGGAGCAAACCTTAAATTCAATCATAACATGGTTTGTCACTCCTATAACATCATGTCACTATTGCACTAGTGAGTACATACAGTCAGTATTGAGGCTCACAGTGTTTGCAGCTGGCTAAGATTTATACTTTTCTCCTCTGGTAGCATGCTTTAAAAACTTTGGCATTAGCAATGAAGTTTCCAAGTGATTTATCTATATTTTATGATTCAAGTGTGTGTTATCTTTAGCCATAGACTCTCGACAAGTTCAGGAAGGTAACCAAGAGAGATGGTAATGTCCTGCAGTGTTTGGGGGGTCTATGAGACACCATTTAATGGACATAATCCATTCCTGGTAGGGATGTTTTTGTTTGCTAGCAAGTAGTATCTACTTGGGGAATTGCCTCCTACTGTAGAATAACTTTGAGTCCTGGTAAGACGTCTATTGCTGTGGTTAAACACAATGACTAAGAGTAACTTATAAAGGAAAGGGTTTTTCACAGGTTGAAGTTGATGCTCCAACATGAAGAGGAGTCAAGATTGGAGCTCAAGGCAGGAAACAGGAGACCAGAACTAAAGTAGGGAACAGAGGACACTTGCTCTACAGAATAACATTCAGATACTTTTCTTATACCTCCAAGATGATCATCTTGAAAGTAGCACCATGTATGGTGGGCTGAAAGCTCCCATACCAATCACGAATCAGGAAAGTACCCCACAAATTAATCTACTGGCCAATATGACAGAGGTATTTTCTTCACTGGGTTCCCTTTGTCCACATGATCTAGTTTATATCAAGATGACAAAAAAGTATACCCCATTTAAATATTTTATATGTACATGAGCTGGAGAGATAGCTCAGCAGTTAAAAGCATGTGCTTTTAGAGCACACTTACATTCAGATTAAAATTTTAAGGATTATGACTGCTTCACCAATTTCTCTGACAGTCTGTCAAGTCTCCTGCTCTGAGAAACCTGAGTTTTTAGGGAACTTTGGAAGTAGTTTCCCATCCCAATGAACCTTCAGATGGCATTGAAGTCCTGCCTAAAATTTAAAGGCAACCTAATGAAACTTAATCTCAAGACACCTCACGAACCTTGCCTGAGTTTTACAAAAACTGGTATACTGATTTTGCTTGTTGTAGACATTTGTGTGACTACAATATGCAGAAATGTATTATGCTGCAACAGATACATAATACAGATATTCGAAGAAAAAGCCAAAAGTATTTTTGTCAGTCTAATTCCTTATGTTTATATTTCCAGTAATTTTAAAACATTTTATTCACTCAAAGATGTGTTTTTCATGATCAATAAAAAATTCTATCTCTAAATTTATGTAATTGTAGAATCCTTTCTTAAACTAATCATAATTTTTAAATGTCCCTTTTTCTGCTTTACATTTTTATTTATGATGATTTAATTTTTTATATATAAGTAGCTTGGGATAGTCTGCCACATTTTTATCAACTCATTTTTTTAAATTTATTGATGTATTTATTTACATTTCAAAATTATCCTATCCTAGAAACTTTCACACAGCTGCAAATAAAAGTATGCTGTTAACTCTAGAGTGATCTATAATTCATCCTTCATACTGTTGTTATTTTCCTTTTCACTCACCCATCTATGACACATTTGGGTTATTACTAACATTTTCCTTTGAGGGTTTTTTTCTTTTCAATTAGTAGTCCTACATTTTAACCTTACCGAATGCAGAACTGAATATAGTAAGTTAGATTATAGAGGGTTGGCGCAATAAAGAATGTGAGGATTTGTTGTAGCTTTCCCAAACTCTTCCTCTAAGTCCAGTAAGTAAACATGATAGGATTCTGAGTTTCCCCACACTAATCTCACTGCTACATATTTTTGTTCCTTTGAAAACATTTCACCTTATTGTCACACATGTGGATGGTATGTTTTATATTTCTTCTGCTTTCTATAGTTTCATTCTGAAATTATTTATTTATACAAACTGTTAACTTTACAGCACTAAACAGGAAACCAAATTTGGAGACGATGACACTAAGACAATATTTTAAAATCTAGAGACAGGTAACATTTCACCGATTTAAAATTATCTCATTAAACATAAACATGCCGATTCATTTCCTTCACATCAGAATAGCATTCAGTTCTTCCAGATAGTAAGCAGTGAATATTCCATGAATTAAATTGATTAAATTATGTGTAGGTGTAAATGTATCTTTTACTTGCAAGATATAATTGTCATCGTGGAGACTTAATGCTGAGTAAACTCACCCTTTCTCATTATTTCTGAACTCTTGCTGGCTTGTTCAACTCAGCTGTTCTGGCTCCAACTCCTCTTCAAAGCAGACTGATTCAAACTGACTTCTCTACTGCTTGAAAATGCACTGAACTGACCTGACCTGAACTGAACTGAGCACAATTGAATTTAACCAACTGAACTGAACTGAATCGCACCAAACCGAACTGAACTAACTCTTCTCTCTCTGCTGTTCACTCAAGTCCCCTCTCTTTCCTGTCTGCTCTCATGAGAGTTGGGCACATCCTATCCTGACTCATTCTGTAGAATATTTCTCTGATTCATCTCTTTGTCTGGTCCTCAATTAGATGACACTTTCAAACATGGGTGCTTCCTTCTATGAAGTAACCTTACCCACAATGTTTGATATTAAAGGTTTGTACTGAGAATGTGTCTATTGTCTAGCCAGAGGAATTAAAGGATGTATTGTGTGTTTATATTCCAGGCATATCACACAGACCTAGAAGGTATTTGGATGTCATTCCGTGCCAGAGTAGCCATGTTGTTGAATTGAAATCCTTTACATGTAGGATTTCTTTTACTTCTGCCATTGGAATAGACACCAATGCTTTAGATGGTAGACCTTTCAAAGGCCCACTTTCTATTCAAAAAGAAAAGAAATATTATTAAGTTTCCTTGGAGTAGTGACTGAAGCAACAACTAGGACATAGGAAGTATTAGATAAAACAGGAAGATAGGACAGCAGTGAAAGTGGCCAGGAGTGCCCAAGGAATGTCCCCAGCAGCACAAGAGCCTCCCTGGAAGGTCTCCACGTGATAGGATTAGAGGGAAGATGGGTCTGATTGGAACCTTTCAAACTAAAGAAGAGTCTATTATTTACAGTATTAACACATGTGAAAATTCTATCTATCTTCTGTCTTCTATCATCTATTTATCTACCTACCTGTCTATCTGTTTGTGTGTGTATATATATATATATTCATATGTGTGTATACACATATATATGCACATACACACACACATATGAAAATTGAGAAATTGTGAGCTTCTTCCCTACAACTAAATTTTTATTTGATACTATGACTACCATGAAGCCTATTATTAATGGGTTTAGAAGTGTTACAACTACATATTAGCACAAAACTAAATAAAAAGTAGTTTTTACATATATATGTATATATATGTTCTTTAGAACATCAACTTATATATATATACAAATATATACATATATACAAATAAATCATATTTTCTTCTTTAAAACATGAATTTAAAGCTTATAATTAGTGCTAGAACATTACCTTTAGCAACTGTACAGTAAAGTTTGATTCATACTAAAAGCATTTGACACATATTAAAACTCCTGAGCAAAAATAATATGAGCAAAGCCCATGTTAGAATTCTCCACATAAACAAAACAATGCAATATATATATATATGAATATATACAATATATTCTTTTTTATGGATCTACAGTTATATAAAATATAAAATTCTATAAAGAATTATAGTTTTCTATAATTTTATATATAAATATATATTATTTTATAATATAAATTTTATTATCATATAACCCATAACCTGTAGCATATAGCATATAACATATCACATATAACATTAATTATCGTATTACATGCCGTGCATATTTATGTCTCCCATCTAAGTATGGACTCTTCCTCTAGCCTGATCTCCTAATGTTCATTGCTTTTTGTTTACTTTTGTGATGCTTTGTGGCTTGTAGCTCTTAGAAACTCATAAATTTCATAGTAGTCATATAACCAAATGAAAATTTACCTGTAAGGAAGAAGCCCCCGCTTTCCTTAATGAATTAACTGAAGAGGGTTATGTTGAAATAAGTGTCTGAGAAACAGAATGCTATCTAAAATCTCTGAGAAAAAATAAAGTATAAATACCATAATAACACACTCTAAACATTGCTCATTTGTACAACTCACCCCTCCACACACATTCTTTTATTTAAAATTACTTGTTTCTTTTATGTGTAAGGGTATTTTGACTACATGCATTCTTTTGTGTACCTGGTGCCCAGTGAGGTTAATAGAAGACATTGGATTCCCTGGAACTGGAGTTACAGATGGTGTTAAACTACTGTGCATGCAGTTGCCTGTAAATACTCTTGATTTTGTCACTTTTATGATGTCTATATCTATGTATGTATATATGTATATATGTATGCATGCATGTATGTATTTATGTATCTATCTATCTATCTATCTATCTATCTATCTACTGTCTACTTACTCCACCTCTAGCTACCTCCCATTTCTTACCATCTGAGAATGAAGTCATAGACTTGTTCTTATTGTCCCTGAATTCTTTCATGATGCAATTAGTCATTTTGAATTAAAACTGGAATTTTGGTATGAGAAAAAAATACTGCTATAGGAAGCAATTAAGCTAAGGCAAACTTTCAGGTGTCAAAGCATCAATGATGTAAAGTAGCCCATATGGTCCTACTAATGACCTCTTCCTTACTGAAAAGGAAGAAGACAATTTGGAGAAAGAAACCAATCTTCATATCAGTGTCAAGTTTTATGTTTACTGTAGTGTGAAAACACAAGCCAGCAATGCTATCATTTTGAATTTTTCATTTAAAATGTTCTGTCTCTTCATAGCTGTAGACTAAAATGAATGAAGGATGAAGTGCGAACGTTTTCAATAGTTTGTTATTTACAAAGGAATTGCATGATTTTGCATGTATTTCTAAAGATGAGTAGCTTATATTCCTTAAAATCATGTTTGTGGTTCACGATACAAATGTAATTTCTGTACAAATGTGATACAAATGTACATATAAAATATTTCAGAAAAGTTTATGCTTCTCAAGGAAATGCAGTGTGCTGCGGTTTATCAGCATTGTGTGCGTATGGTATATCAGCATTGTGTGCGTATGGTATATCAGCATTGTGTGTGTATGGTATATCACCATTTTGTGCGTATGATATATCACCATTATGTGCGTATGGTATATCACCATTATATGCATATGGCAAGTGAATAGCATTTAATCTAAGGAGACGAAGAGGACCTTTTTTTAATTGAATATATTCTTCATTTACATTTCAAAGGTTTTACCTGGTCCTGGTTTTACCCCTCCCTGAAAACTTCCAACACATCCTCTCAAGCCCTGCCTCCAAGAATATGCCCCTCCACCCAATCCATCCCACCTACCCCCTCGAATTCCCCATGCTGGGGCAATATTGAGCCTTCATAGGACCAAGGACCTCTCCTTCCACTGATGCCTGACAAGGCATTCCTCTGCCACTCTTTTGGCTGGAACCATGTGTACCCCTTGGTTGATGGCTTAGTCCCTGGGAGCACTGGGGCGTCTGGTTGGCTGACAGATGAGGAGGACTTTAACGGAGACATGGCTTTGGGATGGAAATAGGAAAATGATGCCAAATGAAATAAAGTGAGTGGTTTGGAGAGATTCTATTTATAGGAAGAAAGAGAAAAGAGTTTGAATGAAGCCTGTTCTGGAGGACAGAAGAGTCCACCGAAAGAACTGAAAGAAGAGTATATGGCAAGAGATGAAGGCACAAATGTCAAAGATCAGTGCAGGTAACTCTGCAGAGTTGTGGAGGAGAGAGAGAGAAACCGTGGGATGGAAGAATTCTTGAGAGTGGAAGGGGTGCTTTTATTTTCAGAGTTCAAAGACCGGGGCCAGCTTTAGTGTGCTACTTGCCCCTGCATGATAGATGTAAAATCGGGCCAAAGGCAAGTCTTCTGCCTGGAGTCGCCAATGCCAACAGTGGGAGATGAAGTTAGCTCTGAATGGCTTCTGAATTCTTAGTCCTGGCCATTCCTGGTACATAGATCGATTATCAGACTGGCTTGCAGATCAGTTGTCCAACAGTTTCTCTTTCATTATGCAAAGGCAAAGATTGGCAGTGGCCTATGTCACAAGGCTGGATGTCTCAACAGACCCCATCATTGTCCTTCGGGGATTCCTAGAGAATTCCCTGTCTTTGGTTCTAATATTAAGAAAGAAATGCTGCAGCAACAGGATCCATAGGCGAGCCAGAAAGAGTTGGAAAGGCCACATGTCTTCTTCCAGGTCCTTTCATCTGGGCTGACACCAAAAGGCATGACTCAGATTTAGGTCAGGTCTTCTCGATTCACATAGTTTGAGTAGAAAGATCTACACATCTCCAGAGTTCATTATTCTCACAACCACAGTCTCTCAGTCCTCTCCTGGGGAGGATTGCTTGTCTAATATGGAGAGAAAAATAAAGAAAATAGTCTAAAGGTATATAAGCAGGCAATAGCACCTGAAAATGGGTAACAGGCAGGGTTTCTATGAGGCAGATATCAGTGAATTGCTATGTAGCAAGGACTGAGTATCAATTGTGTTTTTTGTCACAGTCTTACAATGTCTCATTTTTTGACTCAAAAAATAAATCATGCTTTGTACATTTTTTTTATTTCAGCCTGTATGCTTCAATATTCAGAAAATTCTAGTTTACATACATTTAGAAAGGAAGACATTTAGGTGTTGCTTTTTGATCCTGTATGATAGCCAAGTTCAAACACACACAGACACACACAGATACACACACACACACACACACACACACACACACACACCAGCTGCAGAACAAAGATGACTAAAAGCAATGGAGACTCAGCCAGGAGCAGAATGTGCTAGCAAGAAAATGGGGACAGGTCTTCATTTCCCACACTTTCCAGTTCAAAGTAGGCATATTAGTTACCCTTCTTCATGATGTGGGAAAAAAAACCCGCTGAAAGGCAGCTGGAGGCAAGAGGGCTGTGTTTTGAGTCACAGTTTGAGGGTGTGGTACATTGTAGTGGGGAAGTCATGAAGGGAGGAGTTTGAGGCAGCTGATTTACATAGCATCCTTAATCATTAAGCTGAAAGAGGTCAATACTGGTGCTATCCTAATTTCTCCTTTTGGTTCAGTCTGGGACCACAGCCCAGAGTCAGGCAGATCTTCCCTCCTCAGTTTGATCTTTCTAGAAACACCCTTATAGACACAACCACATGTGTTTTCATGGTAAATCTTTGTCCTAAATTGGCAATCAAGATTAATCAGAACAGGAGCTTTGCCCAGGATAATCCACCTTGACTAAACAGCAACTCTGTAAAACTTTTATTTAGCAGGCTAATATGGAACTCTTTGTATGGATTTGGTTTTCAATTAAGGAAACAAATAAGTTATGTTCTAACCATCAAAAGGATGACAAGTAAAGATCACACTTCCATGGGATGAAGTAGGACAGGAATATATAAGCATGAAGAAGACCTTGCCAAGCAAGTAGTGCATGCTTCAGAAGACTCCAGATCTGATGCTTTGGCTGCATACAGAAGGCAGGACGATAGTCTTTGAGTACATGGTTCCAGGTAGTCAATTTACAATACCAAATAGCAGTATATACAAATGTATAGTCCTAAGGTAGATACTGGAGACACATCCCTGGTATCTGTCATTGTCATTTAGTAATGTTGTCCAATTCAGCTACAGGGACTTAGGATTTATATTCTTTTAAATCTGATTACTCTCATCTGATTCTGCCCACAGTTAGTGTGGGGTCCCTCTGTATGCATGGTCCTGCCTTCCACAGGAATGTGTGAACTATCTCCCTCTTCTATTTCCTTTTACCCAATTCTCTAATGTTTCCTGTTATCACCATGTTCCACAGCTTCACATGTCCATTTCTGTGTTGCCCCTTCTCTGGTTCTTTGTGTGGAAAGTTCTAGAAAATTTTATCCACACAAGCCTTTTCTACTTTCTAATCATATGTGCACACATTGCTTTTCTGTTACTATGATAAACTAGCATGACCAAGGCAGTATATAGGAAGATTTTTTTTCTGACTTATGATTCCAAATGAGATAGCAGGCAAGCACACTGGCCTGAATAGGAGACGGCTAAGAGTGCACATCTTCTAATGCATACACAAAGCAGACTGGAAGTCGATCAAGACTATAAATCTCAAAGTGCACTCACAGTGATGGAATCCTCCCATTCCAGACTACCTTCTCCAAACAGCCCCATCAACTGAGACAACGTGTCCAAGTACCCAACTCTGTAGAGGACCTTCCTCCTTCAAATCACCACAGTCTGTGTACTTCCAACCCTTAACTTCTCATATTCAACAGTACAACTGTAAATCCACCTGAAGCTATTTTTGCAAAAGAACCAGCCAATTCCTTTGTTGAAACCAAATGCACATTTCCAGACCTATGTGCCACAGCTGTTTTTTCTTAGAAATGGCCTCCACGTGTTCTTCCATACAACAAACTACAAGTTTCTCCTTCCCAAAGTCATCATCTCTTCTTTAGCGTCCCTTCTTCCATCCGTGAATAACCATCAGTTTTAGAAGATTCATTTGTGGACTTCTATTACAGACTAAACATTGTGCCCTCCAAAAATTCATAATTTGAAACCTAATCAACAGCCCAATGATATTAAGGGGTGGGGACTCAGAGAGATAATTCAGTCCAAAGTGTTTGTCTTCATGGGTGAGAATAGAACCCTTACAAAAGAACTCAGAGAGCTTGGTCACTCTTCTACCATGAGAGGATGTGGCATGAAGGTGCCATATATGAAGAAGAGCATTTAAACCACTCACAACACTTGCTGGTGTCTTATATATTGTACTCTTAACTACCAGAGCTATGCATAATATGGTTCTGTTGTTTATACCTTCCTTGCCCACCATGTTCCATTGTTTCAGCAACTTGGATAGACTAAGGTTTTTCTTTTTTAATTGAAGAAGTTATTGAAATGCATAAGAAGCTATGCATACTGCTCTGAAGGATTTGTATCTTCCTTCAAATGAGCTCGTTGGAGACTGGAAGAAGCTTTGCTAGGAATGTAGTGTGAAAAATGCTGTGCTTGTGTTTGACTTCACCTACAGGTTTTTCCTAAGACACGACCTTTGTTGTTGTTCTGTGAAAACAGAAAGGTCAAATTTAACTGGAGAAATGTTGTAAATAACCATGTGGGAACTGCTCGGTGTAACAGAGTTGGAGAGACAAGAAAGCAATTATGACTGGGAAATTCACATTGAAGCAACCAACACATTTCATCAAAAACAATGGGCCATTTAAAACAACTTCCTATTTTATGCTTCTCATTGCACTGCGTGGCAATTTTTCAAAAGAGAAGCAAAAACCTCTACCAGCATCAAATAAACTACCACTTAACTTTCCTCTCAAATGACTCTAAAGAATTGTTTTCTAAATAAAAATAAAGAAACCTTCTGAAAAGTCAGGAATGTTTTCCTGATGTTGAGAAATATTCTGCTTTTTCTGCATGGCTCTACCAATAGCCCTGTGCCCACACAGAGAGTGGCTTTGAAATAAACACTCATCTTCATAAGAAAATAATGACTTTACACAGAATGAGCCAAATATTTTATGTCCGGATTGAATAGATTGAGTGGCCAAGGCCATGGGAAGTCCAGAGTTCTTTGCGTAGGAATGGAAGGCCCTTTGAAAGAAGGAGCCTCTTGGGAATCAATATGCAGAAACCATGGACAGTTTTTCCATGGTTGCTTTTGAAAGTTGGTTTTGTAGACTCATCCTGATGTGTGGAGAGAAATTAGTCAAGAAGGAGTTATTAGCACATGCTTCAATGATTAAAACTACTTGCAATATAAACTTAAAATCCTGAATGCAAGTCCCTAAGTGCCAGGGGTAGTCATGTGTCTACCTGTAACCCAAGCAATATGGGGAGCAAAGGCAGAGGAATCGCTGGGACTTGCTAGCCTCAATCTTGGGATTTCAATTAAAAAGGAACCATTAGACTGAAGTCAGGGACCCCTGTGGTTTAGTCAGGGAAAGGCTGGAAGAAGCTGAGGAGGAGGGCGACCCCATAGGAAGACCAGCAATGTCAACTAACCTGGACCCCAGAGATTTCTCAGGTATTGGACCATCAACCAGGCAGTATATAGCTGGTTCAAGGCCCCCAAGAAATATATAGGAGAGGACTGTCTGGTCTGGTCTCAGTGGGAGAATAGGTGCCTAAACCTTAAGAGACTTGAAGCCCCAGGGAGTGGGGAGGCCTGACTGGAGTTGAGGGGCATCCCTGTCTGTCTCTTGAAGACAGGGGTGAGGAAGAAAGAGATTGAGGGACTGTGGGAGGGTGGTCCGTGAGGGGTACAATGACTGGATTGTAAAAACATAAAAGTAATAATAATAATAATAATAATAATAAAACAGAATACAAACACCAACAACAACAACAACTCCCCAAACAACAAGTGAATCTCAACTAAAAAAGCAAGGAATCGGAGGAGAATGATAAGACAAAACACCAATATCCTTCTTGTGCCTTCCTATAACACACATATACAGAAACACAATCTGAGAAAGAGAGAGAGAGAGAGAGAGAGAGAGAGAGAGAGAGTCAAAATGCACAGCATCACTTGCTTTTTGACTTACAATGGTTGGAAATGAGAACCCATTCAGAAGATGAAGTACAGTGCCTAACTAATAATGCTAACAAAACATGCCAGTCTGTTACACTTGGTATATTAAAGCCATCATTTTAATGCACTATATGGTGGCACACACCTTTATTATTTTTTTTATAATACTATGTGTCAGTGTAACAGAGCCCTCCATGGGGTTTCTGTCTCCAACGTATTCTTTTTTTTCCTGATATATTCTTTATATTTCAAGTGATTTTTCCCTTTCCTGGAGCCCCCTCCCAGAAAGTCCCATAAGCCTTCTTCCCTCCCCCTGTTCCCCAATCCACCCCTTCCTCCTTCAGTCCTGGTATTCCCCTACACTGATGCACTGAGCCTTTCCAGGACCAGAGGCCTCTCCTTCCTTCTTTTTGGTCATCATTTGATATGTGAATTTTGTCTTGGGTATTCCAAGCTTCTAGGCTGATATCCACTTATCAGAGAGTGCATACCTTGAGTGTTCTTTTGAGACTGGGTTACCTCACTTAGGATGATATTCTCCAGTTCCATTTGTCTAAGAATTTCATGAATTCATTGTTTCTAATGGCTGAATAGTACTCCATTGTGTATATATACCACATTTTCTGTATCCATTCCTCCGTTGAGGGACATCTGGGTTTTTTCCAGCTTCTGGCTATTATAAATAGGGCTGCTATGAACGTAGTGGAGCATGTATCCTTATTACATTCTGGGGAATCCTCTGGGTATATGCCCAGGAGTGGTATAGCGGGGTCCTCTGGAAGCATCATTCCCAGCTTTCTGAGGAACCGCCAGACTGATTTCCAGAGTGGTAGTACCAGCTTGCAATTCTACCAGCATGGAAGAGTGTTTCTTTTTCACCACCTCTTCGCCAACACCTGCTGTCTCCTAAGTTTTTGATCTTAGCCATTCTGACTGGTATGAGGTGAAATATCAGGGTTGTTTTGATTTTCATTTCCCCGATGACTAAGGATGTTGACCATTTCTTTAGGTGCTTCTCAGCCATTTGATATTCCTCAGGTGAAAATTCTTTGTTTAGCTCTGTACCCCAATTTTAAGGGGGATATTTGACTCTCTGGAGTCTACCTTCTTGAGTTCATTGTATATCTTGGATATAAGCCCTCTGTCGGATATAGTGTTGGTAAAGATCTTTTCCCAATTTGTTGGATGCCCTTTTGTCCTTTTGACAATGTCCTTTGCCTTACAGAAACTTTGTAGTTTTATGAGGTCCCATTAGTCAATTCTTGATCTTAGAGCATAAACTATTACTGTTATGTTGAGGAAATTTTCCTTGTGCCCATGTCCTCAAGGGTCTTCTCCAGTTTCTTTTCTATTAGTTTCAGTGCGTCTGGTTCTATGTGGAGGTTCTTGATCCACTTGGACTTGAGCTTAGTACAAGGAGATAAGAATGGTTCAATTCGCATGCTGACCTCCAGTTGAGCCAGCACCATTTGTTGAAGAGGCTATCTTTTTTCCACTGAATGGTTGTAGCTCCTTTGTCAAAGATCAGGTGACTATAATTCTGTGGGTTCATTTCCGGGTCTTCAATTCTATTCCATTGATCTACTTGCCTGTCACTGTACCAATACCATGCAGTTTTTTGTTTGTTTGTTTGTTTTTTTTAACACAATTGCTCTGTAGTACTGCTTGAGGTCAGGGATACTGATTCCCCCCAGAAGTTCTATTACTGTTGAGGATAGTTTTAGCTATCCTGGGTTTTTTGTTATTCCAGATGAATTTAAGAATTGCTCTTTCTAAGTCTATGAAGAATTAAGTTGGGATTCTGATGGAGATTGCATTGAATCTGTAAATTGCGTTTGGCAAGATGGCCATTTTTACTATATTAATCCTGCCAATCCAAGAGCATGGAAGGTTTTTCCATATTCTGAGGTCTTCTTCCATTTCTTTCTTCAAAGGCTTGAAGTTCCTGTCATATAGATCTTTCACTTGTTTGGATTCAAGATACTTTATATTGTTTGTGGCTATTGTGAAGGGTGTCATTTCTCTAATTTCTTTCTCAGCCTTTGAGCTACTGATTTGCTTGAGTTAATTTTATATCCAGCCATTTATCAGCTGTAGGAGTTCTCTGGTGGAGTTTTTGGGTCGCTTAAGTATACTATCGTATCATCTGCAAATAATTATAGTTTGATTTCTTCCTTTCCAATTTGTATCCCTTTGACCTCATTTTCTTGTCTAATTGCTCTGGCTAGAACTTCATGTACTATATTGAATAAATGTGGAGAGAGAGAGTGCAGCCTTGTCTAGTCCCTGATTTTAGTGGGATTGCTTAAAGTTTCTCTCTATCTAGTTTGATGGTGGCTACTGGTTTGCTGTATATTGCTTTTATTATGTTTAGGTATGGGCCTTGAATTCCTGTTCTTTACAAGACATGAAAGGATGATGAATTTTATCAAATGCTTTTTCAGCATCTAATGAAATGACCATGTGTTTTTTTTTTCTTTGAGTTTGTTTATGTAGTGGATTACATTGATAGATTTCCATATATTGAACCATCCCTGCATCCCTGGGATGAAGCCTACATGATCATGGTGAACGATCATTTTGACGTGTTCTTGGATTCAGTTGGGAAGAATTTTATTGAGTATTTTTGCATCGATATTCATAAGGGAAATTGGTCTAAGGTTCTCTTTTTGTTTTTTGGATCTTTGTGTGGTTTTGGTATCAGCGAAATTGTGATTTCATAGACCAAGTTGGGTAATGTTCCTTCTGTTTCTATTTTGTGGAATAGTTTGAAGAGTATTGGCATTAGGTCTCCTTTGAATGTCTGATAGAATTCTGCACTAAAGCCATCTGGTTCGGTGCTTTTTTTTTTTTTTTTTTTTTTTTTTTTTTTTTTTTTTTTGGTTTGGAGACTGTCAATGACCACTTCTATTTCTGTAGGGGTTATGGGACCATTTAGATGGTCTATCTGATCCTATTTTGGTAGTTGATATCTGTCTAGGAAATTGTCCATTTCATCCAGATTTTCCAGTTTTGCTGAGAATAGGCTTTTGTAGTAGGATATGATAATTTTTTAGATTTCCTCAGTTTCTGTTGTTATTTCACCTTTTTATTTCTGATTTTGTTAATTTGGGTACTGTCTCTGTGCCCTCTGGTTAGTCTGGCTAAAGGTTTATCTATCTTATTGATTTTCCTCAAAGAACCACCTCCTGGTTCTGTTGATTCTTTGTATAGTTCTTTTTGTTTCAACTTGGTTGATTGTTGATTTCAGCCCTGAGTTTCATGATTTCCTGCCTTCTACTCCTCTTGGGTTTATTAGCTTCTTTTTGTTCTAAAGCTTTCAGGTGTTTTGTTAAACTGCTAGTGTATGCTCTCTCCAACTTCTTTTTGTAGGTACTCAGAGCTATGAGTTTTCCTCTTAGCACATTTTTCATTGCGTCCCATAAATTTGGGTATGTTGTGTCTTCATTTTCGTTAAATTCTAAAATGTCTTTATTTCCTTATTTCTTCTTTAACCAAGGTATCATTGAGTAGACAATTGTTCAGCTTCCATGTGTATGTGGGCTTTTTGTTGTTTTTGTTGCTATTGAAGACCACTTTTACTCCATAGCAATCTGATAGGAGGCCTGGGATGAGTTTGATCATCGTATATCTGAAGTCTGTTTTGTGACCAGTTATATGGTCAATTTTGGAGAAGGTACCATGCGGTGCTGAGAAGAAGGTATATTCTTTTGATTTAGGATGAAATATCCTAAGAGATATCTATTAAAACCATTTGGTCCAAAACATCTGTTAGTTTCGTTGTAACTCTGTTTAGTTTGTGTTTCCCTGATCTGTCCATTGAAGAGAGTGGGGTGTGGGAAGCTATATGTGCTTTAAGCTTTAGTAAGGTTTCCTTTACAAATGCAGGGGCCCTTGTATTTGGGGTACAGATGTTCAAAATTGAGAGTTCTTCCTGGTAGATTTTTCCTTTGATGAGTATAAAGTGACCTTCTGTATCTTTTTTTGATGACTTTTGATTGAAAGTCTATTTCATCTGATATTAGAATGGCTATTCCAGCTTGTTTCCTGGGACCATTTGCTTGGAGAACTGTTTTACAGCCTTTTACTCTTAGGTAGTGTTTGCTTTGGACACTGAGATGCACTCCCTGTCTGCAGCAAAATTTTGGGTCTTGTTTATGAATCCAGTCTGTTAATCTATATCTTTTTATTGGGGAATTGAGTCCATTGATGTTAGGAGATATTAAGGAATAGTGATTGTTGCTTCCTGCTGTTTTTGATATAATTTTTGTGTTTGTGTGGTTATCTTCTTTTGAGTTTGTTGAAAGGAGATTACTTTCTTGCTTTTTCTTGTGTGTAGTTTCCCTCCCTTTGTTGGTGTTTTCCATTCATTATCCTTTGAAGGGCTGGCTTTGTGGAAAAATGTTGTGCAAATTTGTTTTTGTCATGAAAAAACCTTGGTTTCTCCATTTATGGTAATTGAGAGATTTGCTGGATATAGCAGTTTGGGTTGGCATTTGAGTTCCCTTAGGGTCTGAATGACTTCTGCCAAGTCTTTTCTGGATTTCATAGTCTCTGGTGAGAAATCCTGTAATTCTGATAGGTCTACCTTTATATGTTACTTGACCTTTTTTCCTTTACTGCTTTTAATAGTCTTTCTTTGTTTAGTACATTCGGTCTTTTAATTATTATGTGACGGGATGAATTTCTTTTCTGGTCAAATCTATTTTGAGTTCTGTAGACTTCTTGTATGTTCATGGGCATCTCTTTAGGTTAGGGAAGTTTTCTTCTATAATTTTGTTGAAGACATTCACTGGCCCTCTAAGTTGGAAATCTTCACTCTCTTCTATGCCTATAATTCTTAGGTTTGGTCTTCTCATTTTGTCCTGGATTTCTTGAATATTTTGGGTCAGGAGCTTTTTGCATTATCATTTTCTTAGACTATTGTATCAATGCTTTCTATGGTTATCTTCTGCATCTGAGATTCTCTCTTCTATCTCTTGTATTCTGTTGTTGATGCTTAGATCCATGACTCCTGACTTCTTTCCTAGGTTTCCTATGTCCCGAGTTGTCTCCCTTTGTGATTTTGTTATTGTTTCTACCTCTGTCTTTAGATCCTGGATGGCTTTGTTTAATCCTTCACCTGTTTTGTTGTGTTTTCCCTTGGTTCTTCTAGGGCTTCTCCCTGTTTACTTGGGTTCTCCTGGATTTCTTTAAGGGAGTTATTTATGTCTTTCTTGAAGCCCTCCATCAGCATCATTACCTGTGATTTTGAATCCAAATATTGCTCTCCTGGTGTGTTGGGGTATCCAGGACTTGCTGTTGTAGGAGAATCGCTTTGGATGGTACCATATTGTCTTGATTTCTGTTAGCAACGTCCCTATGTTTGCTTTTTGCCATCTGGTTATCTCAGGTGTTATTTGGGCCTGCTGTCACTGGCTGGAACTTGCCCCTCCTGTGTGTCTGCAGGCCTATCTCAGCAACCCTGGGTGAGCTGCTTTCCCCTGGCACAAATTGCTGTGGTGCTGCCGAGTTCCTGGGTGTAGGTGGACTCCTGGTGCGGGTGTGTCCCAAGCAATCCTCTACTCTGGTGAAACCTGCCTACCAATCTGTTGCACAGTCACAAAGATGGCAGTCGAGATCCACTCTCTTGTAGTTGTATTCGGGTATATACTTCTGTGGCCCCAATCAGCTCTGGATGTAGGCTGTGCTGGCTGTCTCCTCCTCGCTGGCTGCTGGGTGTATAGCTGGCTTTCTGCACTGCTTGGAGATGGCACACTGTCAGCGCACACCTTTAATCTCAGAACTCAAGGAGTAAAAGCAGGTAGTTCTCTGTGAGTTCAAGGCCAGCCTAGTCTTCAGAGCCAGTTAGGCTAGCCAGAGCTACAAAGAGAAACCTTGTCTCAAATAAATAACTAACTAACTAAATAAATAAATAAATAATAACCAAACATAGAAAAAGCCTGCCATCATGCCTTAAGTGTTGCAGATAAACAATACTGTATGAAAGTATTTGCTAACATTTCTGCTTTCAAATTGTTATATCAATGGCAACCAACAAAATGGGAAAAGATCTTTACCAACCCTATATCTGGCAGAGGGCTAGTATCCAATATACACAAAGAACTCAAATAGACTCCAGAGAACCAAATAACACTACTAAAAGACCAATTTCCCTTATGAACATTGATGAAAAAATACTCAATACAAAAAATACTCAATACAATTCTTGTAATTATGACTTAATCAGTATAATTAGGAAGATGGGTTTGGAAGATTGCTCAGCAGAAAGAGTTCTCTCCAATCTGTATCCTCAGTGAACATGTAAAGCTGACGGCGGAACTGCAAACCTGTAAGCCAGCGCTGGGGCCCAGAGACCCACTGGCCCCACGATGTTTTTCTTACCAGTCAGTCTAGGCCATAATCATGGGGCCCAGATTCAGTGAAAAAAATATTCAAAAAATATTTCAAAACATAAGTAGAAAAATTACTGAGACATCTTATGTCAACTTCTGGCCTTTACATGTCCACACGGGAGAGTCAACCGTCACATCAAGTGTACATACGCTACAGAAAGAGAGAGAGAGAGAGAGAGAGAGAGAGAGAGAGAGAGAGAGAGAGAGAGAGAGAGAGAGAGAGAGAGAGGACATTTTACCCCAATATCCACATAGTCTTTGCAAGTATTTTAAAAATATGTTGTATTGTTATTATGTTAGTGAATATTGTATATTCTTTGTGCTGTGTGCTTTACCCTGATCTATGTGTTACTGCTTTGGTCTTTTCTGGGGTTACGGATCAGTTGTCAAGCATTGGAATGAAGAGCTCTAGCTATGGCCTTTCCTCCTTGGACTCCAGGATTTTATATCACTCCAGGCAGTGTCAATTTCAGTTCAGCTGTTCGTGTTTGAACATTTAGGCAACTTGCTTCCAAATATTCATGGCAGTGAGCTATTGAAGGTCAAGTTTCTGCTAAGTGGCTCTTTCATAGTAATAGACTATTGGAACAAGAGGTCATCAGTTTGTACTTACTGACATTTGAGCTAATTGGTATTTGGGTATCTAATCATATTTTCCTCGTGCTTGTCATTACCATATTGTGTATGTGAAATTTTGTACTGCTATAGACATAAATGAGGTGTGGCACCTGCCAATACAGAGTCATCAGACTGTACCTGTCATATTGGGATCACCTTGGAAACTGTAGAAATTTCTGTCAATTTAGGCACTGGAGTCAAAACTTAGGCCACAACATCTTTAACATTTTTCCAAGTTTAATTTAAAAAAGCAAGGTTAGAACCACTGAGCTATATATCAAGAAAAATAAAATCCAAATACATTTTGAAGAGATAGCCAGCTAAAAACCTCTCTCTCTTCCTCCCTCCTTCCCCCATCTCTCTTGCTTTCTCTCTCTCTCTCTCTCTCTCTCTCTCTCTCTCTCTCTCACACACACACACACACACACACACACACACACATACACACACACACCATGAGAGTTCAGAGGACAGAGATATCATATTCAATAAAAACAAACAACAATGTTCTGTGAGTTGAAAGGGTTGGAAAATATTTGGAGAGGAAAACCCGACTGAATACAGATGCATCCCTGGAGGAAGAATACTACCATGAAAGAAAGGCAAACATATAGACTTGGCAAGGGCCTTTGTTGATGATGAAAAGAGAGGCCCAGCAGAGAAATTAGGGCAGATGGGTAATAAGAAGATGAAAAGGGGACTGAAGTCCAAGTGAAAAGATCTTAAACACTTGGATTTGGGATATTATTATTATTAAGTGTGCCTATTATTATAGATTTTGTTTTATTTAGATATCTAGAAACATAAATCTCTTATTTCCCAATCTTAAAAAGTAAACATTTTAATAGTTTTGAAATACTCTCCCATAACTCTCACTGTGTTTTTCTTTAGCAGAAGTGATTTTCACCCTAACTGCAGGATCATTTTTCTTCATTTCTCCATCCTCACACACATAGATATAGTTGAAATGTACAAAGAAGCTTACATTCTTAGACAAACTTTATTTTAAAGATGCATTTTTATCTGTTGAAGCAAATACATATGGCAGAATGGAAAAAGTGTATCTGGAAGCTAGCTGAGTTTAGAGGAAACATACCAAAAAAATGTGTCAGCTAGGAGGATTTGAAACTGGCCAGTAAAGTCAGGTTTAGAGCGAAAACAAATATCAAAGAAAGGAGGGAAATCTTAGAGCCTTGAAAATAAAAAATGAATCAGGGTGAGTCAAAACAAGGTGCAAACTTTGGAGTAGAACTCTGTGGTGGTGTTGACGGGTTCAGTGAGTCATAGAGGACACTCAGGTTTCCGGGATGTCACTGTTTGTGGAACTTGCTGTCCTGAGGCCACTCACTCATGGTTGAGGCACTCTGAACTGTAGCCTCTGATGAGCCTCCCCACCCCACCCCACCCCCATTCCTAACTCTCCTTTTGCTCCTTTTGTGGTTCCATATCAACCTCTAGTTTGTGTTAGTTTTGACACCACATACTCTGAATGTTCTCATTCACTTGCTGTGTCCAAATATATAGACACCTGTGTCACATCTCTCAAGGTTACTTCCTAATTGCCTACAATAACCACCTCTACAGACACTCTTTATACATTCCAATAAGACTCACCATGCAGTTCGTTCTCCTTTGCTATGAACCTTTATTGCTATTGATTCCTTCTCCTTTGCTTCTGTGGTCTCCAAGATCTGTCTCCTTTCCTACTCTAGAAATGTGGGAGCAGTACTCAGACTTCCCCCTAAACATCATCTGCGAGTAACAGACACAAGGGCTTACGGAGCTCACCTTCTCTGTCCCTTTCCTTGCTGCTCGCTGGCCTAGTATGATAATTTCTGAATTATTTACCTCTCCATCTTCAGGCTTTTGGATTCCCATTTAGTATTTGACATCTGTAAGTAATCTTCATTCCTTTCTGAAGAAATATTGTTTGTTAGTTTGTTTTGTTCTTGTTTTTAGCTTTTGTCAGGGTTCTACAGAGTTGTCTTTAAAAGTCAACTAATGGTATCAGGTTAGAAATTAAAACAGTAGGATGATCCTTTGTGCAGATGATCCTTTGTGCAGATATATAAAAAGATGAGTTGTGCAGCAAAGATGCTTGTCTTCTCCTCCTATTTATGAGTGTTTCATTGAGCAGCTGCCATATGCCAAACATGCTTTTCCATGCTATTACCTACCACCAGTGTTACCAATTCTTAAAGTCTCAGTAACTCTGTCCTTTATAGTCTCCCATGGGAGGCTACTCTTATACATAATGTGTTACCCCGTGTGCTCATGTCATAGACTCCAGATTTTTCCCAATTCAGGTGGATTGACTGGGATTGCAGGAGTGCAGCACCATGGTGTGTACTTGAACGCTTTCCTTCCACATCTGGGTTGTTAACCATCATACCAGCTCATGTCTTTACTCATCACAGACACTGAATGTAACAGATGTGTCCAAAATCGAAAACTCAAAATCCTCTTTACACCAAACAGTTCTCATTTTCTTCCCAGTCTAAATAGCTTTGTCCCCCGATTTCTGTCCCTCTACTTATATTTGTCTTCTCTTTTTTTAATATATATTTTTTTATTTATTTTTTATTTTTTTTTATTTATTTATTTGTCTTCTCTTTATGCCACATTAAGCCAACTCATATATATATATACACATATACATACATATACACATACATATACACATATACATACATATATACATACACATATACATACATATATACACATATACATATATACACATATACATATACATACATATACTTATGTATGTATATGTATATACACATATCCACATTTATATACATATACATGTATATACATGTATATGTATGAATGTGTAAATGTATATATATATTCCAAAATTTATTCTGAAGCACACACACAGACACTACCTTCCACATATATATATATGTGTGTGTGTGTGTGTGTATGTATATATATTACAGTGGTATTTGTTGCCCACCATTTCCAACCATATCCTTAAGATCCTGTCAAAATCAGGTCACTTCTGGTCAGAAGAAAGGAAAAGAAAACATGTTCCTTCATAGTGTCACATGGTTCTCTCATGACAGTGTATTTTATTAGGCTCTCTAGAAGCAAAAACAAAATCCTTTGCCTTTCCAGGAAAAGGCTGACAGAACAAGTCCCTTGTCAATCACTTTTCAGTCACTGTATCAAATAGTTGAGAAGAGCTACAGGGAACAAGCGACCCTGGGAGAAGGAGAACAAGCCTCTCCCAGGAGCATGTCCCTTCTCTGTGGGCCAGCGTATCGTGGTCAGACCTCAGGCCATCTACAAAAGAACAACAGAAATGGACTTTCGAAGACGCGGCAGGGCTAGTTTTGTGTTACAGATTCAGCTCTTAGTCAATTACCTTAGTACTTCCGGCTTACGTGAGGCAGCATAGCATGCCTGGGCATGCATCGTGCCTGGGAGAACGCCATCTACCTCACAGCCAGGAAGGGCGGAGGAGGAAGAAGAGTTCACACTCTAGAGCATGCCCACACTGACCTAAACTTACATCCGAATGTGTGCCAATAAAATGGAATGCACAAAGAATATTACAATAAATCATTGCTTTAATATTTATACACGTTGGGTGTCAGAGCAATAGATGCGAACCATGCTGCCTGTACTCTGGGATTAATGAACACTTGACATAAAACTGTGCCTTCAGAATGGTTCCTGAGAATGTCAAAGTCCATTCTTAACACTGTGATGGATTCATGTTCACGGCACGACTCATGTTATCGTTAAATATTGGGCACGGGCTGGATGTACAGCAAAAAGAAACTAAAATATTTTCCATCACTGTTGGACTGGGATTCACTTTTGAAAAGTAAGGCATGGAAATGTGACTGGCCATAAGCGTTTTATTGTGCTCAAAATATAAAAAAACAAAAACAACAACAACAACAACAACAACAACAACAAAAAACCACTCACCTTGGAAAACAGAACGAGTATCGTTTTTAAATGTACTTTTTAGTAACGAGCGCAGAGCGTTACATAGACAACATCAGCAAAGCATTCCCCCAAAGACAAGGCACTGTTTTTCTGTCTATGAAGAGTTTACTTCATTTCACAATCACTTACCTCACACCTGAGGGATCACACTACCGAGCTTATGTTTATCTGAGCCCTGACATAAGATGTCATCAAATTTCCTGAACTTTTAGTTCTCGGCATCAATATGCCAATATGTACACTCTATTTCTGGCTTTATGGTCATCCCTGAGTGAGATTTTTGTCACTGAGTTTTACTTTTCTCAGTGAGTTCCAAAGGAGAGAGCAACAACATTGAAACAGAAAAACTCAGAAACCCAGGCCAAGATGTTTTAGTGTATGTGTAGTATGGTAGAGCCTTTCTATTTAATATTTAAATACATTGATTAACATTTAAACAGTACGGTCCTCAGGCTGAGCAAGTTCTACCTAATGTGAAGTGTAAACTAGCTTCCGTTTGCTACATTTTAAAACAATAAACCAGTGATTCTCACGTCCAAGCTTTGATTTGTGCATGTGGCCGAATTGCACAGGGGCATGGATGGGTGTTTAGTCATTTTCCATCAATTGAGTGTAAGCAGTTCTCAGATTTATCTTTTGTCAGAATTGAACAGGCAGTAAAGGTAGTTGAAATACTAATTGTTTTTCACTTTTCCCCCCTTAGCCCCTTGTTCTCCAACAAAACAAAATTTGCCAGAGGAAAATGCCATTCTTGTCAAATTCAAATTGTCGGCCATGAGCTATTTTTGCATTTTTCATTCTTTTTTTGTTATCTTACACAATACATTAAATGCTTTCCTGTAAAGAGGCAGATAGTTCAGGTCTTGAGAGGACCAACATTTGCAAATGGAATGTTCTGTGATCACAAAAGAGAACCTGTTAAGTGTTATGTCTGACAAATTCTAAAAGTATAATAAGTAAAAAAGATAAAGGTTTCCACAGGAATGGTTACTTCCTAGGTTTGTAGATGAGCTTGATTTAAGAACAAAGTGTTCATGTATTAGGTAGGTCCCATAAACACTGTGTATTTTAATTGAAAACAAATTGTTAATTTGCATTGCATAACTTGTCCTGGTGGGTAAGGGTCAAGAAAATGTAGACATTGTGAGATAGTCTGAAAGCATTGAGGCCATAGCACAGAAACACTGCTGTCAATATTCTCACTAGTGTCTTTTACCTGTGAAAATCTTTGAGTGTTTCTATAGATATACAATAACCCCATTTGTATCATATTTAAATATGTATGATAGTCCCCTTTGGAGGAAAACGAAGTGTTTGAATAAAAAATATATTCTTATCTTTATAGCCTCTTAAATTAAACATAATTCTTCTTATGTACATGTATCACATATTCCACACAAAACATAACACATACTATATAATACAGACTATTAAATAAAGAAAAAGAAGGATATAATGTATATAAGGTCATATTTTTCTCTGGATATCCTTATGTTAAAAAAGAGTTCGCCATTACAAATAGAAAGAAAAGAAACTTGTAGTTATAATTGTCCCTAGAAAGAAATAAGGAAGGGAGAAAAGAAATGTTCGCATCCTTTTGAATTTTAAAACTTCGTGACCTGGGAGGCGAGAGAATCTCAAGACTCAAAGGGAGGGACCTTAGATGAAATGACTAATAGTTGGGAGAGAGACTGAGACTGTACCTTCACCAATGGCCTTCCATGGCCTCTCACAGTACTGAGCCTCAGCTACTCCTCTTGACCCCTTCATGCCTTCAAAATCAGTACCACCTGGGAGATTCTTACATATTACCTAGTCCAGCTGTAGCATGAGGTACAATCTTGGCTACCTCTGGAACACAGCTTCTCTGTGCTCTTAAAAACAAACCAAAATACAAAAAAACACTTCCCAGGAGATTTTACTTCAGTGATGCTGGTCTCTTCTTAATCACTGCCAGTTTCTTAGCTCCAGCTCTCCAGCACCAATAGTCAGCACCAATAATAATGCAAAGGTCTCATTTTAGTAGTTCTGGTATCTTGTTAATCATAGCTGATTCTTCAGCCTCAGCTAACCAAAACCCACAGAATCTCCACAATCAAAATAGCTACAGCCCTGAGAAGAGTCTTTAATCTTCCCTCTGAAATTTCACAAGCTAGGCCTCCATTGTCTGTTCTGTTCTGCACTAGTTCCAAGCTCCTACACAACATCCCAAAGAATTCTTAACACTGAATGAATCTTCTAGCTCAAAGTTCCAAAGTCCTTCCACAGTCCTGCCCAAAACATGGTCTGGTTGTCACAAGAACACCCCACTACACTGGTACCAATTTGTCTTAGAGTTTCTATTCCTGCACAAAACATCATGGAATTCACTGGTCTTACCATGTTCCCCATTATCCTGAAGCAGCTGGTCTGATAGAAATATGGAATGGCCTTTTGAAGACACAGTTACAGTGCCAATTATGTGGCAACAGCATGGAGAGCTGGGGCAGAGTTCTTCAGAAGTCAGTATATGTTTTGATTCAGCGTTTAATATATAGCACTGTTTCTCCCATAGCCAGGATCCATGGGTCCAGGAATCAAGGTGTGGAAAAGGGAATAGTTCCACTTACTTACACTAGTTATGTGCCCTTAGCTGGTATTTATCACTACCTTAACTTCTAGTGACCCTCTAAGAAAATTTTTTCTTCCTGTCCCCATAACTCTAGGTTCTGCTGGACCAGAAGTTTTGGTTCCAGAGGAGGGAGTGCTCCTACCAGGAGCCACAACAAACATTCCATTGAACTGGAACCTCAGACTTCCCCTGGTGATTTTGGCTTCTAATTTCCTTAAACCAACAGGCTAAGAAAGAAATAACAGTGTTAGGAGGGGTGATAGATCCAGTTTACCCTGGGGAAGTTGGATTGCCTCTCCACAATGGAGGTAAACAGGATTATGTCTGGAGTAAAGGAGATCCCTTAGGGTGTCTCTTAGTACTACCATGTCCTGTGATTAAAGTCAATGGGAAACTACAACAGCCTAATCCAAGCAGGATGGCAAAGGATTGAGACCCATCAGGAATGAAGGTATGGGTCAATCCTCCAGGAAAAGAGCCAAGACTGGTTGAGTTACTTGCCAAGGGTGAAGGAAATTCAGAATGCGTAGTAGAGGAAGTTAGTTTTAAATACCAGCTAAGGCCACATAACTAGTTACAGAAACAAGGATTATAAAGTAATATTAATGCTTCTGTTTTATTTTGTTAAGAATACATTTGTCTTTCTTCCAATTTCTTTAATATCAATTGGTATTTAAGTTGTGACACTAAAAGACTGTTCCTGAGGAACATTGCCGCATTGTAAATCTATAAATGCGTTTGTGATTATACAAAGAATATCACGTTAGGCGTATCCATACCTTGTTATTGTTTCATGTGGATATAAGAAATTATTTGTGTCAAGTTGACAAGGGGTTGATTGTAGTGGCTATTCCTGGTTGTCAGATTGACTATATCTGGAATGAACTATAATTGAGAACTGGAAGGCTCACCTTTGATCCTAATCTGGAGGTTGGGAGATAGATACGAGTTTCTGACCTGGATCTCAGTATGGAGATCTTGAGGCATAGTGGCTGTGAATCCCAGAAGATTAAGACAGGGAGATCTCTGAGTTCAAGGTCATCTGGGACAAAGTAAGTCCCAGATCCAGGAATGATGGCACACACCTTTAATCTGGGCCACACCTTCTGCTGGAGACCTACATAAGGACTTTGGAAGAGGGAAGATTTGCTCTCTTGTCTTCTGCTTCCCTTGTGGGACTGAGCAACTGCTAGATCTTTGGATCATTGTTTGGGAGTTGGACTACAGACTATAGGTCATCAACAAATTCCCTTACTATGTAGAGTCTACCCATAAGTTCTGTGACTCTAGAGACCCTGACTAATACACTACCCTACTGGTCAATCTCCACCATCCTGGTATCACAACACTTGTGTTCAAGAAACATTGATTTTGGTGAACAAGAGCCATGACGTGTGGAAGGAATGAAAGTGACAAATTGATCGTGTAAAAGGGAATCTAGAGTGTTTCCTTAACAGTGAAAATATAAAGGGAACAATGAGCTCTTTTGAGAGTTATTTACATACCTTGGACATGGCATTTTATTTCTCTTTCATTAATGATTATTGTCAACCAGTTACTGTACCTCCCACTTAAATAAACTGGTTCATAAATATTTATAGAATAAAACATGCCAATTTGGTGTGATCCAAAGTGATCGAGATAAATGTATCCCATGCAATCAAGGAGACAATTGTCACATAATAGTGCAAGCTAAAGTTATGGCAAATTTAAACAGAACTACCATGCTAAACTTTACATTAAAAAATTCTGTGTATTTTTATACAAAATAGATCAAATTAATAAGCAGATACATTAGTAGATTGTCATATTCATATTTCCTTTTATAAGATGACATGAAGCATACATACTAAATAGTTTCTGAAGGCTAGAAAGTAGGAATGTATTTTTTCTTATAATTCATTAATTTGCATTATTTTGTTTATAAATTAATTTTAATTCATTTCTATTTAATAATCACCCATACGATATAAATGCCATTATTCTGAATGTGAAGTTGAACATCATTTCTGACTAATATTTAAGGCTTCTCTTCTTACATGCATATAGTATATTTTCTGATTTCTATAACCTTAATATATATATATTAATTTTGTAATATTTATATATAATTCTTGTTCATTTTTCTTTTATCCAAAACAGAAATATTCACCAAGAGTATGAAGCCAGAGAGCTGCCTAAGAATTTCAAGGCAAGGTCATTTGTATGTGATCTGACATATTAAGCTATTACTGGAATTTCAGTAGCACAATTCCTTCATAGACTGCCAAGTTCTTCAACCAACCTCATTTAACCCTGCTGCTTCTCTTGTTTTCCTGGAATTGGAGTAGTCAATACCAGCTCACTGGTTCCTCTTACTGCCTATCTAACAGGGTTTATCTAATGGGAGGAAGTGCAAAAATGCTTTAAACCCTTCTGAGCTTCAAATCAATTTGACAACAGAGAGATTAACAAGAGGAAAACCATATTAAATTAGGTACTTGGAAAAGATAGTCCCAACAATCCAGAGGAAATAATCATCTAGTGTGTCTGGCTTGAACTGAACCTTATGATAGCTGCTTATACACCATTTAGATTTGGAAACCGATAAGGAAATGAGTCTTTTGGGGGTGGAGTGTGGCGATTAGAAGTTATGACACAATCAAGGAAGGGAATGAAAGATAAGGAAGATTGTCTTAAGCCAAGCATGGTGCTTATGATTCCAACACTTACGCATACAATTCTAACAATTGAAAAGAGGTGGCAGGAGGATTTTCTATGACTTCAGGTCGGCCTATGCCGGCCTACATTGTGTATTCAAGGCCAGTCTAGGTTATAGTAACACCCTTTAAAGTCAAAACCCAACAGTGTCACCAACAACTTGTAAAATGGTTGTCTTGTTGTTAATATAAATTCTTTGTCATGGGTTGAATATGAGATGTCCACCATGGGGACAAATGCTTGCTCAGCTGACCCTTGGTTGCCTGCACTGCGTTGGGCATTTGTGGAGCCTTTAGAAGATGAAGAGTTGGTGGCAGAAGCAGGTAGCTGAATGTAGGCTTGAGGGGTATCACCTCGCTGTTTCCAGCAGCCTGGAGTCCCCACTGAGATGTACACTCTGTCATGGTTTCCCTTCCATGGTAGGCTGTCCCCTCTGGAATAGTGAGACAAATAAGCCACTGTTAGATAAATTTCTTTGAGAGGAATTTCATCAGTAGAATATGGATGGTAATTAACAAACATTTGGAACAGCTCTCCTTCTGACACAGTGTCTGGACTAACAGATTTTTCCATATAGTCCTAGATCTCTTCTACAAGAGGAACGCTTTCCAGAGAGACTCCTATGTCTGCAATTTCAAAGAATAACTAGTGGAAAACATGCCAGCAATGTGCTTTGAGGAGGATTTTCTAGTGTCTAACATCCAGATTAGAAAATGGTTTATCTCATGCCTAAATATTTATCAACTTTAATATATCAAGAAAATCTTAATAATAACCTCTGAGAGTCTGAATTGTAAGGAGCACACTCAAGTTCAGGAAAAAATCATGATGAAAGATAAATGTTGAAAGAGCTTTTCAAATTGGCACTCTGGCGGCAGAGGCAGGCAGATCTCTGAGTTCAAGGACAGTCTGCTCTACAGAGTGAGTTCCAGGAGAGCCAGTGCCACACGGAGAAACCCTGCCTTGAAAAACAAATGAATAAACAAACAAAAAAGAATAAAAAAAACAAAAAACAAAAAGGAAAAGAAAAGGAGAGAGAGAGAGAGAGAGAGAGAGAGAGAGAGAGAGAGGCATTGGGGGACCTATGCATAACTCTAGCTTCAGGGAGTAACTGTGAATTGTTGTGCACACAGTAGTTTGTTAGGCATTAGGAGGAAGAAACTGCATAGTGTTTAAGACTCAAGATTCATAACAAAATGTCCTTAGAGCGCTTGCTTATATGTTTTTACTAAGTAGATGAGGGTTCAGTTCTGTCTCTGCCCTTGGGGTATTCATGTGTTATTGCCACACTATTTTGGAATGAAAGGAAGAAAGCTTGTCCAGACAGGTTAATTAGGATTTGTTGTCTGGAGTGCTGACATGGGGAGTGGGAGTGGGGGTGGGGCAAAGAAGCCTTCCCTCAGACAGTTTTCATTGTCCACAGCTTTTTTTAAATTTTGTTTTAATTGGGGGGTGGAGGCGATAGTAACCTCGAGGAGTGGGTCTGAGTTTTCAACATGAGTGTGTGTTATTGGCTGGGACTGAGATCTCATGAAGAGAAATTTTAGGTACTTGGTAGATGTGTTCTTATAGGGAGAGAGGAAGTTAAACCTGTAATTTGGCCATCAGGCCATGTGATCACATCAAAGACTCTGGAGGTGAGTGTCACAGAGCTATGTGCCCAGGGGCACGCAGGCCCAGAACAGGAAGGGAGCCATCCTTGTGTCTGGTAGTCAGGAGGTAAGAATGTTAGGGTTTGAGCCTGTCTCCACCTCCCTCTTGCTCCAGGCTCATTCCCCTGGTGACATTTGATCCAGGTTTTGACTTTTGTTTTACAAAGTGGGGGGAGGCGTCATCATAGACATAATCTTCTACTTGGGGAATGGTGGAACCAGAACCTGGTTGGCAGTGATTTATGCAATGCTAAAATCTGTTATTTTAGGAATTGAATAAGGCAGAGTGCCAGGAAGAATATGGCCAGCTCCAAAGACCCAGCCCCAAAGACCCAGCCCCAAAGACCCAGCCCCAAAGACCCAGCCCAAAAGACCCAGCCCCAAAGACCAGTTTGAAGTCAAAGGGGGTGGCGACGGGGAGAAGGCAATCAACCAGAGTATTTGAATATTATAGGACAGAGGCGAGGCATTGGATTGGGTGCATAATGTGCCCCGAGATCACTCCTGAGATCTTTGAGGATATGTGTGTGTGGTTCCTCCAGCCCAGATTTACTGACATAGAAGCACAAAGCAACTCTTCCCCCAGCACAAAGCAACTCTTTCCCTGTTCATCAGTCATGAAGGCTAGGGTCCTCTAGTTTTAGAGAACAATCTATGGCAGGGAGGTGATCTATCACTGGGGGGACTCAAGACTGTGGTAGAAGCCGGGGCCTTGTCAAGCTTATCCTGAACATCACTTGGCCAGATGGTGTGTTTGGAGGAGGGCCGCTCTGGCTGCTCCTGGAGTGACCGTCAAGCTGGTGAAACACAGTCCCAAGAGCAGAAAGAGGAAAAGCGCTCTTTTCTTTAGACCTCCCGGCTCTAAAGCAAGTTCTTCAGGCTCATAGAGATAAACCTGGGGAACAACCATTATGGGGGTACAGAAGCCTTTAAATGTATAATGCAGGAACTGGTAGTGTTGTTGCACCAGAGAAGGTGGGGGTGGGGGTGGGGGTGGGGAGAGGGATTAGCACAGATTGGCTTGGTGTACTGTGATGTTACCATGTAACATGTAAGGACATGTAGGATGGGATCTTGAAGAGGGTCCTATAAGACAAACGGGAAGGGGTAGATTGAAGAAAGGAATGGTTTGTGACTTTCATGTGAATAAGTCTCCATGTGGTTCTCGGAGCAAGATTCTAGTGGGAACAGTTGACAGTAGTGGCTGAGAGAGGGAAATGCAGAAGCAGCACTGAGAGGAGCTGGGGTGGGTGGTTAGCGGGAGGAGGTCAGCTGTATATTGGATGTATTGTAGCCAGGAGAGAGTGGCTTGGGCCTCCTGAGTTTGGTTTTCCTGTTGAAGAAGGTTAATGTGGGTAAAGACCTATTTGGAGACAGAGGCAAGCTGGAGAGAGACATGCAGGGTTACTACAGTGTGTTGAGCTTAGTCACGTGGGGCTTACCCACAATTCCCAGCGATCACTCACTTCTTCCCAGGGCTTACTGATGGAAAGGGGAAAATGAGTTTTCAGATCCTCAAGCATGGCGCCATTATGCCAGATTCTGTTCTACATCCCTAATGACTGCAACCTCCATCTGTGGAGGCCTCTTGGAAGCAGTCACTTGTTGTTGCAATAAGGAAAGCAGAGGAATGGGCTGGGGATAGAGGAGACACAATCGGGATGTAGAGGTAATTTCCATCCTGGTTCAGCACCCTTCAAGTGGGAAGTCCTGGATTCCTATGATTTCGTTCTATTCGTGGTAGGTCTCCCTAGCAAAGAGTCTCCAGTTGTGGGTATTGGGAGAGCACATGGCTTGGGCACCTGCCACCAGGTCATGGATGTCCTTTCAGCAGATCCTGTTGTTCCGTCATCTCCTCCACCTCCTCCTTCCTTGATCTGTCAAGCGAGAAGCAGGCTAGCTTCTCGTTTGGTGGGATGATGCAATAGGCCTACGCTGATGCTATGGAAAGATACAAGCAACACATCTTCCAGTGTAAGGAGAGGGGTCTGCTCCCTTCCGAATCCTGTCTAAGGGATAGCACCATCGGACTAGGATGGGAGGGGTTATTCCTAATGTGTGCTAATGGAGGGAGATAGGAAGATATTTGGCACTTTTGTAGATGTTAAATATATTGAGAGTAGTCAAAGTCATCATTAACTGTATGTTGGGGGGTAGGCATTTGCCTTTTGTTTTGTAAGTAGGACTTTTAAGGTAAGATGTGTTCTTTCCGTTATCCCTTGGCCTTGGGGTTTTTGAAGAATCCTTATGTGGTGGGCAATGTCTCATTGTGAGCAGAAGAATTGGGAGATGGTAAAGGCAGGGCCATTGTCAGGGTTCATCTGCCGGGAAATGATTATAAGGGCAAAGGTACAAACAATATGGTGAAAAATATGGTGAATTAGTCTTTTTGAGTCCATTGTTTAGGCTGTAGGCCATAAAAAAAAATGTGTGTACCAATGGTCACCAAGACATAGTTTTTGTCTGCCAAACTATGGAATGTAGGTGACACCCATTTGCCATAGGGCATTGTATTTGAGACCTCAGGGGTCTCATAGTTTGTAAAGCTGGGGTAGTAATAAGGGATGTACAAGAGCAGCTTGTTTCTATTATCCTCTGAGGTGGAGCTAGAGGGATATAGAGGAAGCCGTCAAGAAGCCCCTTTATAGTTGTGTGTGTGTGTGTGTGTGTGTGTGTGTGTGGTGAAATCGATCTGCTTGCATAAGGGAGGTTGTGTACATTCCTGTCCAGGCAGTCTGAGCATGTCCCTAAGAGATTGAACCTGGCAGGGCACTGTGCGTTCTGATGTGCTGCACGTAGAGGGAGTGGCTCTTTCCCATAAAAGGGTGGAAGCCTGTGTGAGTAGAAGTAAAAGCATATTGGTGTCTAATTTGATAAAGGATCTTGACAGCCAGGGGAACAAATTAACAGCATATACACTGTCTTAAAAAGACAATAAAGGCTAGTGACTTTTAGGGCTAAATAGGTTGCATATGGCTCCTTATGTGCGGAGGGGGGGATGATTGGGCAGCTCTTTGAATTGAGCCACAGGGGTTCATTCCCAGAAGATTATTATATATTTGCTGCGGCTGCTCTCTTTCCTCCATCCATAAATATTGAAGGGGCCCCAGAAATGGACTTTTCTGTAAAGAGCCTAGGAGAGGGCACCCACCGCACCAGAGAGAAGGCAGAAACCTATTTTTCATTAGGGTAACAGTTATCTATTTGTCCTGGAACTCCTATTAAGCCAAGAGCAAAACAGGTATGATTTCTGAGTAGCCATTGAATATTGGAAAGATCGAGCGTTCTTGGGGGTGGGGGTGGGGATTACTGAAAACATAAAGCATTCACAGTCTCAAAGGTGGAAGAATAAAGAGCTGATACAAACTTTGTGTGCCTCAAAAGCCAACATAGCAGGAAAAGCCAACATAAGGACGTGCAACTAATAAGATCTAAGACCATTCAGCAAATACAGTCTAAGAAGCTGGAGATGAAAGGAGAGTAGCTTAACCTCTCCATTTCTCCCACGCTTCAGTGTGCCACCCACCCTCGCAGTAGCCAAAGATATGCTGAAGTCACATGACTTGAGGGCATGTACTGTACCTGCAGGACTATGCTCTCCACAAGCTAGAGGAAAACCAAGGTCAAGGAATCTGAAAGGAGCATGATGATTTCAGAACTTGGCCAAGATGGCAGAGCTAAAATATTCTTGTCTATATACAAGATCTTTCTCTTTTTATATATGTATATACATATACAATTCACTCTGAAAGTAGAGAAATAAGACTTATAAAATGAAACTACTTTCTTATGCAGTTTCATTTGCTCATGTATATCATAGGAGAATTTAAAAACATTTATGCCTGCCATTTTTTTTATACACATCTCGGAGAAAGGTAATGAGAAAGGGTCTGTGGACTGTCACACTTTCAGTGTGAGAGAACCATCTGGGACTTGCTCAAGGTGAGGCAAAAACCATCTGTTTCTATGCTGTCAATCAATAAGATGCATGCAACCCTTTCTCTATGCAGACCTGGTTTCCAGAGAATACTCTGTAACCAATAGTTTATATTGTTATATGAATTAGGAAAAGTTATGTATTTATTTATATGTGTAGGCATGTAATGATGGAGCCAGAAAACAACTTGTTACGTGCTTGGTTCTCACCTTCTACCAGATCCTGGGATCCTCAGGTCACCTGGCTTGTAGACAGGTGTCTATACCCACTGAGCCGTGCAACCAGTCTAGGTTATACTGATTTATATTTATAGTAATTTTCAATTCAGAGAACATTGTCTCAAGCAAAACTATTCTAATGAAAATGTCAATAGTGGTAGAGCATGTGTAGAGTTACTACCCTTTAATGTTGCAAAGCAACTCTTACCAATCTAAGAGGTTATGGGTTGGACAGACAAAGAATATTTGAAGGCGCAAGGGTATTAGTGTGTAAGGATAAGGAAATATATGGAACATGGTTGTGCTAGCCTGGAGTAAATTTCCAGAAGATTCATACATTGAAATGCTAGACCTTCATACTTCAGGATCTAATTCTATAATGAAGTTCAAAAGTGTGACTGTTTTTCAAGGACCATCCAGGATCAGCAATATTCTTTGGAAAAGGTACAGATATGGTAGGCTTATGTGTACAGAGGGACAAAGAAACTGACCATTTGGAAGCTAAGGAGAGAAACAGCAAGACAAACTTACACCTAGTCATATCTCTACTTCTGAATTTCTGTCCTTCAGAACAAGAAAGACACCCATTCCTCTTAAGAATCCCAGTCTATGGTCATTTGTTACAGCAAAATCTAGTATAGTAACTGAGTACCAAGGAAGGGGCATTGATAGCTAGAGATATTAACAGGGACATGATTTTGTAGTATAGACCAATAACGGCTAGGTCCACAGAACTATCCATGACTAAGCTCCTAGCAGCTCATCTGATTTAACAAGCATGTGTACCTATGTTAGCTGGACCCTCTGATGTGCCTCTCCTGTGAGTATTCTATGGCCTAACAGTATCATTGTGACATCATAGAATCTTTTCTTTCCATGGTTGCTTATTGTTTTCTTTAGGTGGTGATGAAATTATTCTAGATTATCACTGCCTGTAAAGGAGGAAAATAATTCTGATTCTCTTAAGGTAGATTTGAGACTTTTATCATTTTCAAAACTTCAAATTTACATTATAAACCGAGCTCTTCTTTCTTATAAATGTCTTACACATGTCGTTGGCAGGATAGTAGGCTCTCAGTGTGCAGAAATAGATCTCAAGCCTTTATAAACAAAGAGAAATGTATAGTTAAGACAGAAGAGCAATTGCATGCACACATGACCCGCATGTGTGCATGCAAAAGATAATAATGAATATTGGAAATATTGTTCTTTTCTCAATAGAAAAAGAAGATTTTGGGTTTGCCCTTAGCTTATTTGATGCTTACATAGTGGAGTACACAAGATTGGTGCATTAATTATATACCAGATAGATTTATTGGCTTATAGTCCCAGCGTGTAAGTAGTCTAGGATGGAAACCTCAACCTACGTCTACCAAGGACCTTTGTGATGCACCAAACCAGGGAAGTGTGTGTGTGTGTGTGTGTGTGTGTGTGTGTGTGTGCATGCACACGCACGCACACACACAATATGACAAAAGAGGAGGGATCTTGTTCTTTCATAATACTCTTGTAATAATTCACTCATTATTAATTAGTTCATTATGGTAGAATCTTTATTTACCTTTCCTGAGGCCCAAATTTCCAATACTGTCACCATGGATCTTTAACTCAGTATGCCTTTGCTGAATACTCAGGTTATATCATGATTAAGCAATATATTTATATTTCACATGACATATATCGTATCTTTTCACAGAATATCAATAATGTAGAGTAATGCGGGTAGGAGTTCTTATGTAATATTCTGTGATGCTACAGTTCCAGCTACCATGCCTAATAAAGCAGATAAGTGAGGAGCAAAGCCAACAGATACACAAGTTCTCAGAACAGGTTTTTGTACGAATTTATGTTAATTCACAAATTTCTGTTCTCCACTATTCCAAATGCAATCTTTCTAAAAAGAAAGACATATAGGTTAAACTACAAATAAGTTGTATCAAAATCATATGTGCATAATTGACAGTGTGCTTATTCAAAAAATCATTGAATAAGTAAGAAACTTTCAGAAATGAGTTGGAAATTAAATCTCTAAGTGGGTTATTAAACTTTTATCTACTAGGTAGGTACTAGAGATTTTAAAACTAAGACTAAAGAATGGAACTCTGAAGGTCATTGTACTACCAAATTCCTGAAGTTAAAGTTTAATATCTGGCAATAGATTTTTTTAAAAAAACATTGTAATAGTTTTTTAACATTAATTTTAACTTTTTAAAGTTAAAAATTTTAAAAGTCATGGTCCTGAAGATCAAACATGCATCCGTGTGCATCCATGCTTGTTACTACTGAGATGTATCTCAAATCTCAGGTAACTTTTGTAATTTTGAATGGAAGAAAATGACATTTTGAAACTCTCTCCTCTGAGGAGAATCACGAAGCTACTTTGTGAATGAGAAGTTACAGAGCTGTGGTCTCTAACTGTAGAAAAGTAGCTCTGAAGTCCATTCTCAGACACATGCTTTCTGGGTCTGTGTTATTAAACAGTGTGTACTCCAGAATTCTTGCAGTATCTCTAAAATTCTTCGCATCCAATCATTTCACAACCTCCTCATTCTAGCAAGGATTTAGGACCATTAATGAAATAAAAATTTATAATTTGTCAAACTAACATGACAAATACAAGAAAGGAAAGGGGAAAATCACAAAAGCAGGTTGAAAACATCTAAATGGAAGATTAAATATGGTTATAAAGTACAAAGAATTATTGCAAGGCTTTTTCCAAGTTACTATGATTATATAAAACTTGGTATTTCTTGGATTCTATACCAAACCTACTTTCCTTGCCATGGATTAAATTACACCCTAACTTGTATGTGCATTGTATTATTGTATTTGTAACCGTGTGCTCATTAATCTACCCTTCCCTGGGCCACACCCTTATTCTGTCTCCCTATTTAGCTGGTGCAATGGAAGTTATTTTATTTCCAGATTTCTTTCTTACTGTTATGCTTTTTCTACAATTCCGTTTACAGTAGACTATTCCACACGTGGTAGTTAATCGTTTGTTTAATTTGGCAACAGGGATATTAGAATTATGCATCATCTAGGCAGTGATTCTTTCATAATGTTGTTTGCCTTATGTCTATTCATTTATATTCTCTTCAGTAAATAAACCTTAAATCCCCAGTCTAGCAGTGACTGGCACACATTCCAGTGCATGAAATAAACAGAGAATGTCAATACTGATGTATGTAACGAAGAGCTGAGAAAAGTACAATCCAGAAGGACTTCTAACAGCGCTCTGCTTATTTGACTTTTTCTTCCAGCGGGTTCATGGCTTGTGAAATTCCTAGAAAGGTGGGTGACATAGGAAGTAGCTGGAGTTCTGGGCCCGCCCAGGTTTTGGGACATTTCAGGTACGGAAGGACGTTGATTGTTTTGGAGACGTTGGACAAGAGGGTGATCTGGTATACTATCCTATGGTTCTAGCGTCAGACTTGGGGTCAGCACCTCAGAGTTTAACAAGAGCCTTAAACTGGCATACAGTAACCTGCAGGAAGGTCTGTTCCGGCTGTCCAGCCCGCGCGATGGGCGGAGCTTAGACGGAGGGCGGGGTACACCAGTGGGCGGGGCAGCAGCACAGCCCCTCCCGCACCCCTCTCCGCGGGTCACAATGTAGGGTTAGGACGGGTGGGGCGGGGCAGAGCGGGGGCGGAGCTGGAGGGCGGGGCGGGGGCGGTGACGGCGGCGAGGGCGGGGCTGGAGGCGGAGTCGCGGCGACTGGAGGACAGCGCCATTCCGGGTGGCCGCTCCCTCCGTCCGCCTGCCATCGGCCCGCTGTGGTCCCCCCTGGAGCGGTCAGGCGAAGCTGAGTGCGAACGCGTGACGCGGCCCGGCTTGCTCGTGCTTTCCCTCGCCTGCGCCCATGGGCCGGGCGGCCGCGGACCAGCGGCGCTGAGGATCGGGGCGCAGAGGACCTGAGGCGGCAGCGGTGGCGCTCTCCGGCAGCGTCTCGCCACTTGCCCGCGGGGCCCGCGTTCGCCCGCCGCCATCGCCTTCGCGCCCGGCTGGCGGGGGCGCCGTCTTCCCGGGCCGTCCGCGTCGCTGCCCCGGGCCCGGTAGAGCGCGACAGGCGGGGCCGCCGCGGGGGCCATGACCGTGGAGCAGAATGTGCTGCAGCAGAGCGCAGCGCAGAAGGTGAGGCGCGGGCTGGCCACCACTCCTCGACGGGCCGCGTGGCCTCCCGCCCGGCCGGGCCACCCCGGGGCGTCGCGCTCGGTTCTGCGGGGCTGCGTGCGGAGCTGGGCGAGTAGTAGCGAGAGGCTTTGCGTCCACTCCCTTCTGCAGATCGCTCTCCCAGAACCGACGGCGCCGCGTCCCCAGAGTGACCCCCGCATTCCTCCAGTACTCTGCCAGGCTTTGTAATTAAACTTTCTTCTCCTTCGCTTCCTTTTCCAGTCCCCTTTCTTCTGCAAGAATATCACTTGTCATCCCTTTTGGACAGTTTCTCTTTCGGAGGTCTTATTATTCCAGGCCTGCTGCTCTGAAAAAAAACTGACCTCCCAAAACGAATTAGTTGTCTTCCAGGGCAGGTACATCGCATCGACCCGGGGTGGTATCTATACACGTAGAGGGTTTGGTTGGTTATTCTTTCTTTTCTTCACTTTATTTTTTTCTCTCTTGAATATAGAAAGTATCTCTCGTGTATGGAGACCTTTAGGGCTGTTATTCAAATCTTTTGTCCCCTAAGTTTGACCTTGCTCTCTTGTTCGTTCATTCTTTACTCTAGAATCAGTCACTCACAGAGTTAGGGGGAGCATCTAAAAGCATATCGCTTTTAGAACAGCATCTTGCTAATTCTAGGTTTTACTTTAAGAATCTTAAATGCTCCAGCATAGCTTGCTCTATGTCCTGAAGTGAAGGTGGCCATCACTTGTTTTGCCTCCCACCCCACCCCCATTGGTGTGAAAAGCATATTGAGTACAAGGGAAATGTTGGCTTAGTTGAATTCTAATTGTAGGAGCAATTAGGTTTATAGTGAACAGCCAGAGCCTTGTTTGGCTCATCTGTGTGAGTAATGTATGCCACGCCCTGCTGTAGTTTTGACACAGCACTTGCAGACTACCTGTGCTTGTCTTTAAAGTGAGGCCTGTTGTAATAAAATAGACCAAATACCTTCAAACAGCCTTCTTTCCTCCGCCTCCCCCATTAGAATTGTTTTAGAATTTTATGTTCCTTGAGATGCCAGAGAATTTTGGAAAGTGGGGATAGTGCATTGTTATTTTAGGCACTTTTGTTAAAGTTGTTTTTTGGAGCCTATTTTTGAAATCTATGCTTCTTGCACATTGAGAAGATTATGACAAACTGTAATGTATTTGTGGCAAAAGAATTCAAGACTGAATAACAATAACAAAGAAAACAGTTGGCTTCCTAATTCTGTGCGTTGTATCTAGAACACGATAATCTTTAGATTTTGATGTTGCATCTATGCTATAGTTTTGATGAGAAGGTCATGTGATCTTAGAATACTAAGTAATAGGCTCAGTAGCATTTTATTTATACTCATTTTGCATTTTAAAACTTCTTTATTTCAGAGTGGGAAACGTTGCTGGATTTTTGCTCCTCTTAAACTTTAAAATTGCATGGACTTTATTACTTTTGTGGGTTTTGTAGTTCATTTTGACTAAACAGCTTCTTTGCATAGTCAGATAATTAATTACCTGGATGGCTCAGAACTGTGGAATCAAGAATCAAATTACTGAAAGTGATCTTTGATATCTAGCCCATTATTCCTGTTTAATGAGCCTCCTTTCCCCAAAGAGATATTCTCTAATTCAAAATTTTAACATTGTGATGCTGTTTTTAGCATGTCTTAAGTATGTTAGATCATTTCATTGATACTTGGTGAATGCTTTTAGAGTAACATCATATATTTTTATATATCCACAATATTTACTTTCAGTGGTGTTAGGGACTGAATCTAGGACCTCATATATGCAAGCCAAGAACTCCACCAACTGAGCTACATCTGTAGTTTCTTAAATGTGTTTCGTTCCCTTGTTAATACACCATTACTTTGTTTCTATTATCCGAATCAGAACAACATCCGGGTCAAACAGTATGGTTATAAAATCTTTTGAAACAATGTAACTCAAAAGTTGAAGTTTTAAAATTATGCTAGAAACTAGAGCTAGTACTTCGCCCTAAGAAGTAGGAAGTGAACTCCATACTTAAGAAGAAACAAAAGTGAAACTGATTTTACTTAGAAGCTTCAAAGACTGTCAGGAAAAGGAGGGGCTATCTGGAGCAGGCTGCAATATAGATAGAGTTTTAGCTAGTTTTTTTTCCTCTTCTCTAAAGAGTGTGCAGATCTGTTGACAAATTTTAAGTAAATGACCATTATAATTGTTGGGATGATTTTCTGTTTTCAAGATTTTTTTTCCCTTTTACTGTAAAGAGCTGTAAGATTAGTATCTTTTTAAAGCAATAGTACACAAAACTTAGTGTTTCTTTTCTTTCTTTTCTCTTTTTTCTTTTTTCTTTTTTAATAAATCTATTAAGTAACTTGTAACAATGTAATATGAAGGGGCTGTGCCTTCCCTTCCTGTAGTCTCTGCTTAATTCATGAAGTTTGCTCAAACCAGGAAGTTAGGAAATGATGGAAAACTGAGAAGAGGGCAGATTTTGAAAGTTTGAGATGTTACAGGAGAGGATGTGGTAGTACATGGAGAACAGGTAAACCTGCAGTTATTTTCTTCTTCTTCTTGGAAGGGTCTCCTCGTCCTTTGTGCTTGCTATTTACCTAGGTGTGGGATCTTTATAGAAAAAGCATCCTGGTGAGTGAGTTACCTGTTCTGTTGCACAGTAAGACTTGAAATTGTTCTTGTCCCATAGTAGGACTCAGTAAATATTTAATGTGAATGGTTCTTAGAAGGAAAGCAAATAGAGTGACTGCTTAGATCCCTAGGTAAGAACTGACATTTGGTGATTGAGAAACAATGAGGGTTTGACCAGCATTCAAGGAAAGCCAGGAAAGTAAGGGGTAGAAAAAAGGAGACAGGATGTGGATTAGATCGAAATCTTGCTCCGTGACCTTGGGCATCTCACATGTCTCTAAGTCTTCTTGGAAAGCTTTACATTTTGTAGACATGAAAAACTTCTTCAGATCCCAGTTTAATGGATCTAAGCAGGCATTTATTCTTTGAATGTAGTATGAGGATATATAGAGGTATAAATACTCTCTTCAATTGGAAAAAAGTCAAGACAACAGATTATTCAAAAAGGGCTATCATTGTTTGTTCAGTGTATAAAGACAAAAACAATAGTCGGGGAAAAAATCCTATTAGTTTTGCCATAATTATCCAGGTATGCTCATCACTGAGAAAGCTGGCACAGAAAAGTTCTCATTTCAAGGCCACCTGGCTACCTAGCAAGTTAAATCGCAGTGGTCTTGAGAGGGAGAGAGAGAGGGGAGAGGGAGAAGGAGGGAGGGAAAAGAAAAAATAGATATTTATAAATTTTTATATGTTTACCAATTATATTTTCTAAACACAAATTCAAAACCAGTAAAGCAGTTCACCAAAAAAATACTGTCTTGTGGGCTGGAGAGCTAGGTCAGTCACTAAAATGCTCCTTGCCCAAACATGAGAACCTGTGTTCAATCTCCAGCACCCATGTAAAAAGCAGACATAGCAGCACCCATTTGGAACCCAACACTGGGAAGAGAGAAAGATGGATCCTTGTAGCTCACAGACTGCTATCTTACCAGAATCAGTGAGCATCAGGCCCAGTGAGAGTCTCCAAGTCTCTGGTAGAAAGTGGTTAGGGAACATAAGCAGCACTGGCAGTTGGCTTATTATTACATGAGCCTGAAAGGGAACTGCTCTTGTCTGTTCAGCTACCCACAGGGCCCATTGCTTGTCTGATCAGTTCCATCAGTCCTTAGGGCTCAGTGCAGACAAGATACGAATTCAGCAGAAAGTAGATTTAATTCTTTTACTAGGTTAGGATTCTGGTGTGGGATGTGTCTGTTGTTTGATTCGGGACAGCAGCAATGAACTGTAGCTCACAGCCTGTCACTCAAGGGAATGAGCTGGACTTTACCGAGTGCTTTTTGCTATTGACTTTTGGATACAGATGTTAAATTATGTGAGATATTCAACACTGAAGGCCTTTTTTTTAAAAGTGTTTTGAGCATGGTGAGCTGTGATTTAAGATTGGTTAGTTTGGGCAAATCTTGGTTTTCACCTGGAACCATAAACTTTTTTTTTTTTTTTTTTTTTTTTTTTTGATTTGGCTTTTTCGAGACAGGGTTTCTCTGTGTAGCCCTGGCTGTCCTGGAACTGACTCTGTAGACCAGGCTGGCCTCAAACTCAGAAATCCACCTACCTCTGCCTCCCAGAGTGCTGGGATTACAGGCATGAGCCACCACCGCCCGGCTCATAGACTTTTTTTGTGTGTTTTGTTTTGTTTTTGCTCTTAAAATGTCTTTGCTCTTCAAACAACTTCTATATTTTACTTTGTTTCTGAATATTTCCATGGCTGTGGCAACATGAAGACATTGGTATATTTCTGGTTCTTCCTAGTTTTTCATTAGAAATTTTTTTGTGTGCATACACACACATACACACACACAATGTATTTATGTATTTTGTTATTATATATATATATATATATATATATATATATAAATTTGTCTTGGACAAATACATAGGAACAGAAATGTTAAAATAAACTCTTAAATTGTTACCCAGACTACCATACTTTCTTTCAGAGAAGTCCAGTTAGTTTATAATTTCCTAAAGACTTGCTCTTGCAACTCTTTTATGGTTTAGTCACTTTTAATGGAAATTCATATTAGTTTTGTATTTCCTTATGACTAATGGTTTTTGAGGTCTTCTTTTGGTGATTGTGTTTTGAATAACTTTAACTATTGCTTTTAATATAGCACCCAGTTTTCCATTGACACAGGTAGTAGCAACAGCTGACTATTTTTCCCAATTGACAGGTTAAAAATGTTGTTAAAGCTAAATACTAAGTCTAAATGTGTTTGTAAAATGAAGTCGTGAAATCCATTTTATTTCTTTTTTAAGAAATCAGGCTTATCTGATAAAAATAGGGTCATTGCTGAAAACTCGGAACCATTTTCCTTATCCTGCCTCAAGTCAAACGTTCAATTTATCTTTAATAATTGATTGTACATACACTCTAGAAATCTTCATAATGCATATTTTATTACTAGTGTATAAAATATTTTCATAGTGGATGCATTGCCACATGCGCAGTCTCAGGGCCAGTCTAGGTTACAGAGTGAGCTCCTCTTTTAAACTACCATTGTCAAAACAAACAAAAATCCACTTCATCTAATTTAGTTGGTGAAGTTTGGAAACACATTGAGGAAAATGGTAGGTATTGGATCATTTTAGAGAGATATATATTGGACAAAACTGTTATAGTTTTTGCTCCATCTGAGGACAAGGAAGATGATTGACTTGAACTGTACTCCCCCCCCCCCCCCCACACACACACACACTGCATCTGATGGTATTTTATTAATGCTTTTCAGTGGAAAAGGATTGGAAACATGAAGGGCATTAGGTATCAGAGAGGAACTGTCTGCAGAATTGAGAGCTCAGTTCCCACTGAAGCAGGAAAGATGTGTATAGAGGAATATGTAGAGAAGGACCAGGAAAGACTGGGTGCTCTGTGAACACCAATGGGGACAGCGATTGCACAGTGAAGTATTTCACATACTTTATTTCATGCTTAATTTCATGACAGTGTACATGCAGAATCAAATGCCTTAGATCCTTCAGGTAGTGATGTGAAAACCAGCTTGGGCTGGAGCTCTGAGCTTTCTGTATCCTCCTCTGATGCCTGCGAGCTGGGTCTGGAGATTTCAGCTAAAAATCCCTCAAGTCTTTCCCTGAAGGGGAGGGGGAGAGGAAAAGGGGTGGGGCTCTTGGAGGGGGGATCCTGGAAGTGGAACAACATTTGAAATGTAAATAAATAAAATAATTAATAAGAATAAAAAAAAGGGGGAACAGTGAGTTCTGAGAAAGAGGATGACAAGTAAACTAGAAACAGCTTTATTGATTGTATCTTTGGAAGGAAGCCGCAGCTCCGCATAGTTCCCCAAGAGACAGCAGACATTGTGCACCAAGCGGATTCTCTGACGTAACTTCTGGTTTCCCGTCTAGCGGAGCAGGAGCTACAGGATGATGGTAGCACTGCAGAGCTAGAAGGATTGTGTCTGTGCCTTGCGTGGCTGGCATTAGAGAGATGGCAGTAGTGAACCTGAGCTCCTGGAGGGCTGTCCCTGGGCAGGTGGACACAGGTCACCTGGTGGCCAACCTCAGCTTTGGACTATCTGTGTTGTGAGACAGGGACAGGACTCTGGGGATACCCACCAAGCTCTCTGGTCACATGGTCCGTTCCTATGTGATGTGGCTCTAGGGTAGCTGGTTAGATCTTACCTTTAGCTTATGTTGGGCTTCCACAGTGCTGGCTTGTGCAAACCTCAAGATCTGAAGATCTGGAGGGAGGGGGATGCGGCCTTCCAGGTGGGAGGCTTTGTAGGTAGTGTGTCTTGTACTCCTTCCTTGACTGGGGAAGCAGGTAGAGGTCTGTAAGCTTAATAATCAAAGACGGGGGGTGGGGCGTGGGGGTACTCTCCACTTCTCTCTCTCCCTTTTCCTTCCTACTATGAACTTCTATTCACCTATTTCTTTTTTACGTGTATTTTAATTTAATCTCTCTTTCTCTCTCTCTCTCTCTCTCTCTCTCTCTCTCTCTCTCTCTCTCTCTCTCTCTCTCTGTGTGTGTGTGTGTGTGTGTGTGTGTGTGTGCATGTGTGTGTGTAGGCACAAATGTCATGCATGCATGAGGAGGCCAGAGGACAATTGGCAGGAATGG